>NC_048302.1:70991931-71061577 GCF_013100865.1 Trachemys scripta elegans
AGTTTAGAAGCTGCATTCGCGCGACTACACTACACCCGCTCCGCACCACAGTCTGCGTCCCAGTTTTAAAAAATTCCCGCGAAAACAGTATTACAGAAAACGGTGTGCTTTAACAAAGTAGAACTATTTTTATTTTGAAACGTGTGTTGGAAGTGGGGTGAAGGCTTCTCTGTACACAAAATTAGAAAGTCACAGGTTACCCTGCTCACTCAGGAACTTTGCTTTCAAAGCCTCCCGGATGCACAGCGCTTCCCGCTGGTCTCTTCTAATCGCCCGGCTGTCTGGCTGTGAGTAATCAGCAGCCAGGCTAATTTCCTCTACCTCCCACCCCGCCATAAAGGTCTCCCCCTTGCTCTCACAGAGATTGTGGAGCACACAGCAAGCTGCTATAACAATGGGGATATTGGTTTCGCTGAGATCACAGCGAGTCATCAAGCTTCTCCATCTCCCCTTGAGACGTCCAAAAGCACACTCCACCACCATTCTGCACTTGCTCAGCCGGTAGTTGAAGAGTTCTTTTTCAGTGTCCAGGGCACCTGTATAGGGCTTCATGAGCCAGGGCATTAGCGGGTAGGCTGGGTCCCCGAGGATGACTATAGGCATCTGCACATCCCCAACAGTTATTTTGTGGTCCGGGAAGTAAATACCTTGCTGCAGCCGTCTAAACAGACCAGAGTTCCTGAAAACACGAGCGTCATGAACCTTGCCCGGCCATCCCACGTAGATGTTGGTAAAACGTCCCCTGTGGTCCACCAGTGCTTGCAGCACCATGGAAAAGTAGCCCTTTCTGTTAATGTACTGGCTGGCCTGGTGGTCCGGTGCCAGGATAGGGATGTGAGTTCCATCTATGGCCCCACCGCAGTTTGGGAATCCCATCGCTGCGAAGCCATCTATGATCGCCTCCACGTTTCCCAGGGTCACTACCTTTGGCAGCAGTACATCAACGATTGCCTTGGCTACTTGCATCACAACAACCCCCACGGTAGATTTGCCCACCCCAAACTGGCTCGCGACTGACCGGTAGCTGTCAGGCGTTGCAAGCTTCCAGAGGGCTATGGCCACTCGCTTATGGACAGTCAGGGCTGGTCGCATCCGGGTGTCATTGCGCTTCAGGGCAGGGGACAGCAACTCACAAAGTTCAAGGAAAGTTCCCTTCCGCATGCGGAAGTTTCGCAGCCACTGTGATTCATCCCAGACCTGCAGCACTATGCGGTCCCACCACTCAGTGCTTGTTTCCCGTGCCCAGAATCGCCGTTCCACGGCATCAACATGACCCATTGCCACCGTGATGTCCTCGGCGCTGGGTCCCCTGCTTTCTGAGAGGTCTGTGCTACTCTCACACTTCAGGCCATCACCGCGTTGACGTAGCCTCCTCGCCTGACTTTTCTGCATCTGCCTCAGGGCAACCTGTATGATAAGCTGCGAGGCGTTGAGAGCGGCCACAACTGCAGCGATGGTTGCAGCGGGCTCCATGCTCACAGTGCTGTGGCGTCCGCGCTGTCAATGACTTGAAAAGTGCGCGAAATGATTTCCCGCCGGCGCTTTCAGGGAGGGAGGGAGGGCGGGAGTGAGTGATGGATGGATGACGACAGTTACCCAAAAGCACCCTCGACACATTTTTTTACCCAGAAGGCATTGGTGGCTCGACCCAGAATTCCAATGGGCAGCGGGGACTGCGGGAACTGTGGGATAGCTGCCCACAGTGCACCGCTTCCAATGTCGACGCTTTCCCCGTTAGTGTGGACTCACAAAGTCGAATTACTGTCCTTAGTGTGGACACACACGTTCGACTTTGCAATATCGATTCCAAATATTCGATTTAAGTAAAATCGAACTACTCTCGTAGTGTAGACAAGGCCTAACACGGCTGCTACTCTGAAACCTATCTACTGAAAGTTATACCAGTACAATCCCTGGTAACAGGACTGCAGTTATATCAGTAATAAGGTGCTTTATATCAGTATAACTTATGCTCCTTCCCATACAGGAATAAGCTATGCTGGTATTAGCACTTTGATATCAATATAACAGCATCCACCCCAGATGATGGGTGAGTGTTTATACTGCTTAACTATATTAGTATAATTTAGTTAAAGTGGTACAACTGTGATGGTCTTACATTCTTCTCTTCCCCCCACCCCCATGGCAAATTTCATTATTTTTCCTGAGTGAAGGCATTTAAAACCATGCTATTATGGGATTGTAACATTCAGTCAAATGCTGTTGTGAAGGGGGTAGGAGGAAAATCATAGCGATACCTGGATAGATTGATGTTGCCTTCCTCTTAAATTACACTCAGCCCTGGCTCTTACGTTGTACTAATCTGATTTAAACATGCCATTCAACTTGTCTCATGGCACAAAAATGTAGAAAAGAGATTTCTGAGTTGACTGTGACATTCAAAATTAGTTGTTCCTGATTTAGGCATAGCAACTTCATTCAGAACTCTATTGGCAGTATTTTATCACCAGTATGGTATTTTCAAGGATTAACATTTTGAACAGGTGGTAGTTAGCTGATATTAGGCATGAGTCTCTTTAAACTTATGGTTATCAATGAATTGTTAGGGATGGCTTCCAATGAAGGGTTGTGTGCAGTTGAAACATAACACAGCTACTTACAAAGAAACTGATGGCATGTCTACACTACAAAATTAAGTCAAAATATGGTAACCCTATGTAAGTTAGGTTAAGTGTCCAAAAAGAGGACACTCCACGGGCACAGGCCCTGGCCCTGCCCCAACTCCGCCCCCTCCCCTGGACCCTTCTGCCCCTCCCCCTCCCCTGCTTCCCGCGAACATTTGATTCATGGGAAGCCTGAAGCAGCAGGCAAGCTGGGGCGTGGGAGGCGCGAGGAGACGCGGCTCTGGCCCCAGCGTCTCCTGCCCAGCTTGGCTTGGGCCCCGCACCATCAGGCCCCGGCCCTGGCCCAGCCCCCAGCCGAGCACCGCCCGGCCCCCGGCCAAGCCCTCCTGGCCGGCCCCAGCCTGGCCCCCAGCCGAACACAGCCAGCCCCGGGCCCCGCACCGCCGGCTCCGGCCCCGGCCGAGCGCCCCGGCTCCGCACCGCCGGCCCCAGCCTGACCCCCGGCAGAACACCGCTGGCCCCGGTCCCCGACTGAGCGCACCGCCGCCCCCGGCCGAGCACGCCCGGCCTGGCCCCAGCCGAACACAGCCGGCTCCGGCCCTGGCCGAGCACACCGCCGCCCCCGGGCCAAACACCGCTGGCTCTGGGCCCCGCACCGCTGGCTCCGGCCCCGGCCAAGCACCCCGGGCCCCGCACCGCCGGCTCCAGGCCCCGGCTGAGCACACTGCTGCCCCCGGTTGAGCACCGCCGGGCCCGGGCTCTGGCCCCGCACCGGCGGCTCCGGCTGAGCACTGCCGGCCCCAGCGGCTCCGGCCCCCGGCCAAGCACCACCGGTCCCTCCCTCCCTATTTTCCCGGACATGTCCGGCTTTTTGGGATTTCCTCCCGGACAGGGATTTGAGGCCCAAAAAGCCGGACATGTCCGGGAAAATCCGGACATATGGTAACCCTAACTTACATCTACATACAGCTGCCACAGTAATTACATCATTTGTTCGTATCTGCACTTTGCTCCTTGTATCGGTGGTGTGCGTTCGCACCAGGAGTGCTTGCACCGATTGAACTCTGTGTGGGGCATAGTGGGACAGCTTCTGAAAGGCAGCAACTGTCAATGTAAGGAATGCAGTGTCTACACTGACGCTGCGTCGACCTAACTACATCGACATTGACTCTATGCCTCTTGTGGAGGTGGCGTTATTAAGTTGGTGTATCAGGTGATTTACGTTGACAGGAGTGAAATTTTAGTGTAGACATTTACATAGTTAGGTTGACGTAAACGGTCTTCCATGAACCCAACTCTATAGCGTAGGCCGGGGCTTAGGATGCAAATTAATCTAGATGCTGTCTTGGGAGTCGGGGGGGAGACAAGTGAGGAGGCATGATGATAGGACATTTAAGTCTCTTGCTTTACTGGTAATTGGACTGGATGGTTAAGTACTCTCTCCATAATGGCTTGTTTCTCCCTCCGAGTGTGGAAGGCAGCTCCAGCGTCATGTTTGACCATGTGGACTACAAAGGGTGGCATCTTCCAAACTCTAGCACATGGGGTTGAGTAAAGTAACCCAAGACCTGAAATAACATAGCTTCATGGTTTTGGCTCAACCTAAGTATATTTTGTTATTTTAGTTCTACTTAACCAACATTTATCTTTAAAATTAAAGCTTGTAAGTCCTCAAAAAATGTATTCAGTATTCAGAGTACATGCTTAAGATTTGGGGAGGATTCACTATATTCTTCATATATAAAAAGAAGTTGAATCCCTGCTTTGAGTGCAAAACATAACCTAAAGTCCTAAATTATGGAGTGATGCAGTCCTCCATAATATTTTATTCTCTCAAATCTATTCCAACATGCCTCTTTCTATTTTTGCATGTTTTAGTAATTAATAGTATTGTCCACAATTTGTTTTTGTACAATCATGCAGAAAGACAAACATTCTGCCCAAATTTTTCAGTTAAAAAAAAAAAAACAAAGTACAGGTGAACGGGTGGGGGAAAGGTGAAGATAAGTACCTGTCTTGTTAAGTCTATGGATCTTTTCATAGCCCAGTAAACAACTTCTGTCTTCTCCAACTTTGTGTAGGAAAAATCACTTGCTTTATAGTAAAATAGGGAATCATGGGGTATGACCACTTTCAAAAGAAGCTACTTGTTTCTCAGTGGATCTAAGGTAGGAGTGGGCAAACTTTTTGCTCCGAGGGCCACATCTGGGTATGGAAATTGTATGGTGGGCCATGAATGCTCACGAAATTGAGGGTTGGGGTGTGGGAGGGAGTGAGGGCTCTGGCTGGGGGTGCAGGCTCTGTGGTGGGGCCAGAAATGAGGAGTTCAGGGTATGGGGGGGGGCTCTAGACTGGGGCGGGGGGTTGGGATGTGGGGAGGGAGGAGGGCTCCGGCTGGGGTGCAGGCTCTGAGGTAGGACTGTGGATGAGGGGTTGGGAGTGCAGGAGGGTGCTCTGAGCTGGGACTGAGGGGTTTGGCAGGTGGGAGGGGGATTAGGGCTGGGGAAGGGGGTTGGGGCACAGGAGAGGGTCAGGGGTGCAGGGTCTGGGCAGTGCTTACCTCAAGCAGCTCCCAGAAGCAGCGGCATGTCTTCCCCCCCCCCCCCTCTGGCTCCTACGTGGAGGCGCGGCCAGGCGGCTCTGTGCACTGCCCTGTCCACAGGCGCTGCCCCGTAGCTCCTATTGGCTGCGGTTCCTGGCCAATGGGAACTGCGTGGGCAGCGCTTTGGGGTGGGGCCCCTGACTGCCCCTACGCGTAGGAGCTGGAGGGGGGACATACTGCTAATTCTGGGAGCCACACAGAGCGGGGCAAGCCCTGGACTCTGCTCCCTAGCGGGAGCTCAAGGGCTGGATTAAAATGTCTTGAGGGGCGGATGCAGCACTCGGGCCGTAGTTTGCCAGCTCTGTTTTAGGGAGAATGCCTTCCGCCCTGATCAACTTTTAAAAATGGAATAGAAGTTTGCTATTGTTTCCAATAATGATTTAGCTCTACCAGCACTGGCAACTTTGGGATCCTTTTTGTTTGAGCATTGATTAGGTGTGCACTGAGCAAGGTTACTTGGCACATTGTTATAAATAGGACTTACGTATACCTGAAAACCAAGAAGTAGTGTGACTGTTATTTACATGATAAGCTGGGGGAAGAAGAGATGCACACAGGACATGGGTGGGAGAGGAGGAAAAATCTATATGGTAGCTATTGCCAATATAGTGACAAAACTGATTACAAACCACCCTACACTGGAGAAAATAGAATCCCATCAGGGAATGAAGCAAAGTATTTGAGCGAGTTAAAGGCAAGGTGGGTAGCAATGCTACAAATTTATTTTCCTGTGTAGTTATCCAGAACCAGGTCATGCATTAGACAGACATTGTTAGTTACCGTGAGAGTTGAGAGAAATAGATCGAATTTCAATTAAAAAACCACAAACCCCTTCCCCATTTAATAGCCAGCATCCAAACCTATGTGAGTATTTTTCAGGCATTGTAGCTCAATGTAGTGATGTAAAATCTCCGCTAGAATAAGTCATTCTACTATGCTGCCTATCGTATTTCCACTCCAGTTACTTTCCAAATTTGTGCTTATTGTGTGACAGATGTGTTTGCAGATATATAACTCAGCTTGCATACTGTTGTTTGAAATGTGTTGCATAGAAAGCCGGAATGATTCTACCTGTTTTTCTTTGTCTTAAATAGAAAATTAGACTGTACTGTACAGTGTTTTAGCCTTATTGGTCCCAGCATATTAGACAAGGTGGGTGAGGTAATATCTCTTATTGGACCAACTTCTTTTGGTGAGAGAGATGAGCTTTTGAGCTTACACAGAGCTCTTCTTCAAGTCTATTGCATAAGCCTGCTTTTTGTATACTGCAGGCTGGTGGATGTGCAACAGATTAAAATGTGATGTAGATTGTATGCATAGTACCAATAATCTTTTGTAGAATATTTTTATTTTTTGTGACCTCTTGAATTTATTTTCCTTTGCTAGTAGGCTATTATGCTTCTTATTACATGGGATGACATAGACAACTGCTGTGAACACTGAGCACTTTAGCCTTGACTCGGAATAGGGCCTCTGAAGCCAAAGTGAGCATGTGTGTCAAAGGGAATCATGGGGGAACTGAAGTGGATGGATTGTTGAACCACTACTGCTTTTCGTACTACAGAGATAGGGTGCATGCAGAGTGGCAAAGGGCAGGTACTGGCAGAGCAGGGAGAGAGGTCAACACTTCGATTCTTAAATGAAGATAAATATTTTCCCAGTAACTAACTATAATGACAGCAGCTCTAGGAACCCAGAAATCTCACTTGCCTGAATCTACCAAATCAGCCCCAGCTGGAAATTTTTCGATAAAAAGCTGCTTACGTGCCTCAAAGGTCTGCCATCTCCATTGCTCAGTCTCCAGCTGTCTTTGGCTCCTACATAGGGTGACCAGATGTCCCAATTTTATAGGGACAGTATTGATTTTTGGGTCTTTTTCTTATATAGGCTCCTATTACCCTCCCCCCCCCCAATCCCGATTTTTCACTTTTGCTGTCTGGTCGCCCTACTCCTACGTCCTTGCAAACGGAACTATAATCCTGGCATCTTTGGGTTAGGGTCCTGCACCCCTGGTCCTTTCAGCTGTTTGTGGTGTACTTTTAGATGATCAGCTAGACAGACTCTCGAGTACAGGGGTGGGCAAACTTTTTGGCCCAAAGGCCACATCAGGGTTGCGCAACTGTATGGAGGGCCAGGTAGGGAAGGCTGTGCCTCCCCAAACAGCCTGGCCCCTGCCCCGTATCCGCCCCCTCCCACTTCCTGCCCCCCTCAGAACCTCCAACCCATCCAAACCCCCCTGCTCCTTATCCCCTGAACCCCCCCCCATTCCTGGGACCCCCCGCCCCCTATCCAACCCCTCTGCTCCCTGTCCCCTGACTGCCCTGACCCCATCCAACTGCCCTCTGCTCCTTTTCCCCTGACCACCCCTTCCTGTGACCCCCTGCCCCTAACTGGGGACTAGGCTCCCCGGGCGGGAGCTCAGGGGCCAGGTAGGACGGTCCCGCGGGCAGAGGGAAAATACTTGAGTATTTTGTCTAGCACACTGTGGAAATGGTAGGCTTCCTACCCAGACCTGGATCTTCTGCAGGGGAGGGGGTTGTTTTTGTTTGTTTGATTTATTTTTGAAAGTTCCCTTAAGCTTATAAGTTTGTCCTCACCAATGCATTGTACTATGGAGAACTTCAGCTACCAGCTTGGACATCCAGTTATACACCAGTATATTTATAGAGTCCACCCACTCTTTTTGGATGTCTGCCTCACCCTATAATATGATTGGAGCTTGAACGTCTGTCTCTGCCCAACTGGAGGGACATTCATAAGATTTTCTTTGTTCAATGTGAGAGGGGAGAATTCAGTTAACAAGTTGTTGCAGATCAGTTTTTTAAAAGTTTGGAAATGGCTCACCGTTGTCTATGGTGAATGTAGTACTGTTTGTATGTGGAAGTAGCTTCTGACCAAGTTGATCCCAGTGGAGTGTAGAAGACCAGGGGTTAGCAACCTTTCAGAAGTGGTGTACCAAGTCTTCATTTATTCACTCTAATTTAAGGTTTTGTGTACCAGTAATACATTTTAACGTTTTTAGAAAATCTCTTTCTATAATTCTATAATATATAACTAAACTATTGTTGTATGTAAAGTAAATAAGGTTTTTAAAATGTTTAAGAAGCTTAATTTAAAATAAAATTAAAATGCAGAGCCCCCCCGGAGCGGTGGCCAGCACCCAGGCAGTGTGAGTGCCACTGAAAATCAGCTCACGTGCCGCCTTTGGCACACATGCTATAGGTTGCCTACCCCTGTAATAGACTAATTAAGTACCTTACTTTGAGATAATAATAGGAGGCCAATTTGCAGTTTGGCAGTTACAAACGTATCTGTAGAACAAGACTGAGGCTGGATCCATTCTGCCTTCTGAAACTGTACAATTGTAAACCATCTGGAACACTTGTGTGTGTGTGGATGTGGGGCATGTTACAAATATTTTAGAAGGAACAAAAGGTACTCACATTTCTCTATATGTAGAGCTATTTTTCTTGGTTCCACAAGGGTGTACACAAGTAATGTATCCTTTAAATTTAGTGGGTTTGGTTTTTTTGAATCGTATGCTGTATTTTTACAACAGGAATCTCATTCATCTCCAACTGTATAAATTGTTGCGAAGAAATTAATATGATTAATATTTAAGATTTTTAATTGCCATGTCTAAGATGACTATCTGTGTGGGTGTTTCTGAAGCACTTTCTCCAGCAAAGATATAATTGAAGCATTCTATGCGAAAACATTTTTGTTTCACAAATAGTTGCTGAGTGGTTCTTATGCTAAGGTTTCTCACTTGGGTAAGCACGAGAAAGTTCTTTGTAAGGATTGTTTAACTTCTTGTGCTTCACACATCACAAAGTAACCAAGTTAGCACAGTGACTTGGCATTCTTTGTGTTTTTGATAGGCATGTAAACTTTAACTTAAATTCTACCTAATGAAAACCACAGTGGAGCATCAGGTAAGATTAGAATAAAATTGCAATTATGTATACATTTTTTAAAACTATAGTTATGAGGCTTCACAAATTCTAAGATTTACTATAGAACTGAGTTAGTCAATAGGCGGACCGCAGGCCATGTCCAGACCACCAGATGCTTTTGAATGGACCAAGAAATCTTTTTATTTACTTATCATTATTGTTTTTTTCTTCTCTGGAGTCTGGACTTTGATACCTTCACCAAGAAACTGGGATCTTGACAAAATAATTGACTACCCCTACTATAGAAGAATCTAGTCAACACAAATGCTTGTATATTCTGTCTTCTGTGGAAATTCTGAAAGGTTTCAGATCTAGCTTTTAGAGTTGGCAGATTTTTATCAATGTACATCATGGGAAGAGAGTGAAAGATGCAGACAGGGTTTGCTCAGATACTGTAGTGATGGGCAACTATATAAAAGCCCAGATAGGTTGCAGTGCTAACATTCTTCTTTAGTTGAAATAGTCTTAGGCCCAAATTCTGCTTTGATTTTACACCCTGTATAATCCCACTGTCTCTTATGAGCTTGCATTTAATGGATGTCAGGGCCGAGTTTCTCTGAAAATTCAGGAGACTTTTAAATTCTGCTTTTATACTGGATCACATGATGATATTTAATCCAGTGATCTGCAGTCATACAAGTTATTTTTGGATTGTCACAGGTTACCCCCTTTCACCTTAGCTGAGGAGCTTATGTTTTGTTTTGTTTCTCTGAAATTAATAGGTGTCTACAATGAAATCTATCCCCAGATATCAGAGTTGTTACATATGTTTTGAGCCTACCTCTTGAGCAGTCGTCCATATTCTTGTCATAGCTGTTTTTCTTGTGTTGCACTTTCTACAGAGTGCAGTGTGCTGATGGCCAAGTGAAATATACAAAAACTCCTAATTTCTTGAATGTCAGTCTGGTAGTTAGGCCCAACATTTGTGTGTGTCTGTATCCTGTGATCGATTTGGTTATTTAAGCATCATTTCATTTCATTTTATCCCAGCAGCACCAGTTTCCTCTCTGGGACCCAAAATGTACATTTAAAAAAGTCTTATGCAGCAAATTGTTAATATTTTAATATTCAAACACAATGCAGAGTCCTTATTTTGATAGTTACAGGGTTAAAAGTTCCACTGCAATCTACATACTACAGCTCTGTACTAGTGAATAAAGCCAGAAAGTAAAACTTAAATAGTAACAGACTGGTGCAATTTCACTATGCAAACAGACAAAAATGCAAAATGAAAACATGCTGCATGAATAATGAAACGTAAATGTTAATTAAAAAGAAAATTGTTAAAATGTTTGATAGAATAAGATCCTTACGGGAACATGGTTAAGAAATTAAGTTTAAAACAAAGTGTCCCTTGTAAGTACAGCCACAGGCTAGCATATATAATTTAAGTACGTTAATTTATTTTATCCAGTCATCTGTACTGGAAACAGAGTAAATCTCTGACCATTTCCCCAGATTTGTCAAAATGCTACACCCTGACATCTCCCACCCAGCTTCAAGTTAATCTGTTACTATTGTTTTTTGCATGAGCTAAGATCTGGACTGTATGTGGCATAGGCAAGTGTAGGAAAATAAAACTTTTAATGTGTTAAATGCATGCTGAAGTGTGTAGTGAAGTGTCTTGACTCAGCAAGCTGATGATATCCTGAGGTGATCTCTACGGACATACATTTTTAGAACCCCAAAAACTAATAAACTAAAGTAATAAACAAGCAGAGGGGGTGTGTTTTTGTTTTTAAATACTGTAATTTGTAGTAGAATTGTGTATAGGTCTTTGAGAGCTACTGTTTGCTTGGCGCATGCTTAGTTATACTGTAAAACCTTTCCATATGTGTCCTATTCTATATACAGACTGAGATCAAGCAGCATGTGTATTGTTCTTTCACACTATGGGCTGGCGAAGCCAGAGCCAAGAATTAAGGGATTAGGGGCTGACAAAGATAGTACTTTTTGTTTAGGGTTACCATATGTCCAGATTTTCCCCAACATGTCCGGCTTTTTGGGCCTCAAATCCCCGTCCGGGAGGAAATCCCAAAAAGCCGGACATGTCCGGGAAAATAGGGAGGGAGGGCCCGGCGGTGCGGGGCCAGAGCCGGGCCAGGACTGGCGGTGCTGGTGCTGGGGGCCAGGCTGGCAGTGTGGGGACGGGCCGGGGGGGACGGGGCCCAGACGGGGCCAGGGGTGCTCTGCCGGGGGCCGGCACCCCAGGGCCCGAGCCGGGCGGGAGACGCTGGAGCCAGAGCCTCTTGGCCTGGGCAGGCCAGCAGCCGGAGAGAGACGCTCGGCCAGGGGGGCCAGACTGGGCGGTGCCGCACCCAGCCCCAGCTTACCTGCTGCCTCCCTGTTTCAGGTTTCCCGCGAACATTTGATTCGCGGGAAGCAGGGGAGGGGGAGGAGCAGGGGGCGGAGCATTCGGGGGAGGGGGCAGAGTTGGGGCAGGGCTGGGGCAGAGTTGGGGTGGGGCCCCGTGGAGTGTCCTCCTTTTTTAAAACTAAAATATGGTAACCCTATTTTTGTTAAACTCTCTTGCTCACAACTCTCTAAATCAGAAATAGGTTCCACAGGTACTAAGCTACAAAAAGTAGAGGTGCTTCCAAAGTTTTCACCAAAAAAAACCCAATAACTGAATAGCTGCTAGATATTCCTCTTAGTAATTTTCTCTTAACCAATTTGAGATAAATTCCAGTGTGTTAAAGGTGAATCTGTTTTTATACATTGTGAGGTTGTATACTTGTGTAGAGAAGCTAGCCGGGGCTTGTCTCTCTCCGGGGCGGTAGGGAACCACACCGCCTCACTACCTTTGGGAATAGCTCTTGTGGGGAATTAGTCCAGCCACGGGAGTCGTCCTCTATGGCCTTAGTGAAGGTACAAATAAACACAATGAGCCCAGACCCTGGGTCGGGAAGGGGTTGGGGGAGGGGGCACTGGTGCGTCAGGTGCTCAGGCAGGGGCTGAGCAACAACAGTATATAATGGCAAGCCCAGGCCCTAGGTCAGGGTGGGGCAATGGTGAGTCAGGCGCGCAGGCAGGGGCTGAGCAGTAACAGTATATAAACAGTAGGCTCAGGCCCTAGGTTCCAAAGGGCCTGGGAGAGGGGGAGACTGCCACCCGCGATGCAGGCCTTCCCACTCCACTGCATCCCAGCCCAGGGCCCTAGCAGCAGCAGAAGACCCTCTGCTGAGTCTGTGAGGATCCTGGTCGCAACACACTGACATGGGTTCTGGTAGTGCTGCAGCCAGACTAGGGTCGGCTGCCCCCAGGCTACTTCCAGACTCCCCCTCTTGAGGTACCTGGGTCAGGGTGGTGACCTGAGGGGATCCAGCACCATGGGGTCCTCAGGATAGCTGGCCAGGCGCAGGCTCGGCAACTCCTCTGGGCAGCTGGCATGGGGCAGGCTCAGCAGCTCCTCCGGGTAACTGGCGCGGGACAGGCTCGGCAGCTCCTCTGGGTAGCTGGCACGGGGCAGGTCAGGCCAGTCCTTGGGTTTTCTGCAGGCCGCTGGGCTTTCTCAATCGCGAGCTAGGTCAGATGCGTCTGGCCTCCCTGGCAACTGCTTCCCCAGTGAGCCCTGAGGTCAGGCCTTTATACTTCCGGGGCAATGCCTGACCCTCTGGGGGGGGCGGGCTCAGAGCTCCCTGGCTCCGCCCACTCTGGTGTCTATTGGGGCTCATCTCTCTCCGGGGTGGCAGGGAACCACACCACCTCACTACAACTTAGAGTTTGAGTGTACTAACTGACAAACTTTTAATTTCTTCCTCTCAATTTGCTTTCCTCTTTCATTTTTACACATTCAAAACTGTTATCTAGCTATACATTTTTCTTTCAATTAACCTTGGTTTCTTTTAAATATCATAAACCTTTCCTCTCTTTTAAATAAAAGGCTTCTGGTTTTGTTTAAGATTAAATTAGTACTTCGGACATTATTTCAGAAGTCTCTAGGTAGTCTGTATTCTCAGACTGACTTACATACAATGTTTCTTAGTTAGGATTTCTATTTTTGATATCTTTATTTGCAGCCATCACATAAAGCCACATTTAGCCAATTGGCTAAATTTTCAGCCTTATGAAAGTCATGCCATGTTTTTTTTTTTTTACCATGGATGATTTATAAAAGTGCTTGTAAAAGAGTCTTCTAGTAGTGAGTAAAGCCACTTGTAGATCACACAGTTTACTGTTGAACACCAGCAGCTCTGTGTTGCATCTCAGGTCTCATTTACAGTTAGGACATTGGGCTGTCATTTTTGCTAATTTTGAGCCAAACAGTCCCCTTTTGTGGGGAAAAAGTGTGAAGGAGAAAAACTAAGTAAAAAAAAACAAACAAAAAACTTCTCAATTTCAACTAGCTGAAATCTTGATTCATATTCCCTTTAAGGGGATCAGGAAAACAACAGAGACGTGAGGGGCTTGCATTCATGTGGAGCCAGAGGATTAGCAGGGAATCCACGCCCCCAACCCTACACCTCTTGGGGCATGCATTTGAAGAGCTGAGTTCTGTGACTTCACATTTTGTCTGTGCTTTTCTTTGACCACAACTCTGTGCTACTCTTCATCTGAGTGGCTGTCGGATATGGAGTTCTAATGCAGCACTAACAATTGTTTTTACCATTCACAGAGACTGTTCTGATTTTTACCTGCCCTCTTTTCAATTCTGTGGAATAGGGAGAGAGGGTGCTGCAGAAGGAGAGCTAACAATGTAGCCTCTCCTCCCTTTCTTCTCAGGCTTTTCCCTCCAATTTTCTCTCCTTTGAAGTGGAAGAGAAGAGAGACTCATAACTCAAAAATAGAGAGATGCTTTCTCACAGCTGTGCCTTCCAAATTTGGTATGAACATTTTAAAAAAGGTTCAAGTGACTTTGACAGTACATTTCTCTTTGGTTGAGGCAAGCCAGATTCGTTGATCAGATTAATTGAACTCTGAAGATTCCTAACTAAGGTGGTATTATTGAGGTGACAGCCAAAAGTAGTCACTCAGTTAACACGTGTTTTGCTGTTTTGGAATCTTACATAACTGTTGCATCAAGGCTGGTCTATAACTGCTTGATTTGGGTTGGACTGTGTCATGCACATTAGATAACATTCCCTCTTTTTATATGAACAACCATAAATAATTCCAGTAGAGTGCTTGCTACTTTACAACCAGTCTCTCTTAAATCGCACTCGCTCCATACCTCTTCTGAGTCTACTTACATTGTATATATTTTTGTCATGCATACATAAATCCTTAGAGAAAACTTTAAACATAAACTTGGATTTAAATCATGCCTATTTATATTCTAGATAGTACTCCCCAAAGGTACAAAAAATATTTAGAATATTAGAAAATGCATCAAGGAAATGCATTACAACACTTTCTCACAAAAGAACCCACCAATTATTACAATACGACTAAATGAAATACAAGATATGGAAGAGCTCTGATGATAAACCAGAACTGATTTGAAGATTGCTGTGCTTCAGCCTGTGAACTCATTCTAAAACACAATAAACACACCACTACCACTTTGACCTGAATCTACTCTGTACTATGTCTAGAAAGGTAGCTTTTTCTTACTTATTCAGAATGTACAATAAGTAACACCTATCTACTAACCAAATAGAACTCTGCATTAAGGCCCTGATTCATGAAAACATGTAAGCATGTGCTTAAGTCTCAAAGTCAATGGGACTTAAGCATATATGTTAAGCACATACTTCGGTATTTTATTGTATTATGGCCAAAATATTTGTATAGCCAACTGTACAAATGCTATACAAACTACTAGTTGACCTTTTAGTTTACAATGTAACAATATTGCACTATATTGTTGTGGTATAATTTCACACAATGTACCTTTGCATTTTCTTATGTAGAATTGTACATCAGATACCTGATGCATTCCACCTAAAATCTGTGTACTTGCTTGTGAATATCTCTGTAAAACAATTCCTTTTTAAATAACCCCAAATTGTCCACTCGTACACACTCTGTCTCGTGTTTTTTCCATTGGTACTGTACCATACTTGTATCCCATTCAGTCACCCATACTCCACTGACACCTGGAGGTTCATTTTAGCAATATGTGTATCACTAAATTAATTTTACAATTTAACAAAACTACACTGTATGGATTTAGGAAAATTCAAACTAGTTGTAATCAGGGTGTATTTGATTTAAATCACTAGTCAGGAAGACTCAATTTAATCATGGATTTCTACATAAAAGTGCATTTTTTGTTGGTTGTTATAACCTTAATAAATATTCTTCACAACTCGGAGATAGATGTAGGTTTCATTTTTAGGAGGTACACACTATACATTTTTAAAGTGATTTATTTTGAAAACTTTTCAGATTAGTTTTACAACTATATCAGAAAATGAAAGATAATTGAAGCAGATATTTATGGTAGCTCTTACTCTTTTCACCAGTCCCCTCCAGTGTGTGTGTGTGTGTGTGTTTTGTTATTTGTGTTTTGCTTTTTCTTCTTCCTTGGCAGCTTATTACCTCCTGGCAAAATGTGCCCCAACACATGCTGAGCTACTTCCCTGTTGTCTTGGCCTTGCAAGATTTCCTAAAAAGTAACAGTTATAGATGAAAGTGTGAATGTAGTAGTGTAATAGCTTTTTTTTTTTAGCAACTTGGTTCATTCATAATTTCTACAAGCGTTAAAATACCCTGGTGCAACAGACTCTTGATCAAAATTTCTACTTTGTTTGCCAGATGTCACCTTGGTTTAAATGCTTTCATCAGTGTTCTAGGAAAAATTAAACTTTACTGTTATTCCTGTTTTCTTCAGAATTTGAAGAAATCTTAACAATAGGTCCTAAATTGATGGCCTTTGTGGGATTTTCAGATGCACTCAACATTACCCTAATTGTACTAACATTGAATTCATTGAGTTAGGTCAATGCTGAACGCTCTTGAAAATCCTGTTCTTCATATCTAGTGTAAACATTGAGACCCTTTTAAAAGATGCTATAGAATTTTAAGGCATTATTAAATAACTCCGTGTTCTTTACCAAACCATTTTATAAATGGGAGAAATTCAGCCAGAGAGAGTAAGTGGGATTTGTGGAAGTTCCTAAGAGAATTAGGAGTACTAGTCCTGTTAGAAGTCCCCAGTGACTCTCTCTCCAAGCATGTGGCGGTTGACAGTAGAACCTAGAGTCCAATCTGTAAACAATACTTGCTTGCTATTACTGTTTAATTACTACTTTAGTACTGAGTATCAGCATATAAGGTTTAGGATTAAAAAACTGAGTTCTATATTTATCATAGTTTGTAATGGTTTCCTGCTGTGTGTGTGTTTTAGGAGGACAAAGAAGCTAAGAATCCCGTGCCAGACAAAGGAAACCATGGACTAGCTCCCGGAAATGAGAAATTCAAACCTGTTGTACCCTGGCCTCATGTTGAAGGCATGGAAGTGGACTTAGAATCTATTCGAAGAAAAAATAAGGCCAAAAATGAACTAGAACATCATGTTGGTGATAACAATCAGCAGAACATCATGCAGAGGCAATATCTCACATTTAAGCCTCAGACATTTACATACCATGATCCTGTTTTACGACCTGCAATCCTTGGTAATTTTGAGCCCAAAGAACCTGAGCCTCATGGAGTTGCTGGTGGCCCTGGAGAGGAAGGCAAGCCATATGTATTAGGACCAGACTACAAAGAATCCATTCAAGCCAGCATTAAAGAGTTTGGGTTTAATATGGTGGCAAGTGATATGATCTCGCTAGATCGGAGCATTAATGACTTGCGTCAAGAAGAGTAAGCAGACTTCTTATTTTTTGTTCTTGTTTTGTTGTTGTTGAAGGATTGCATAAATTGTTTACATCAGTTTTAACCACCTCTTCAAAACTACAGAATAGATGAAGCCAAATAAGATATCTTGTGTTAGCAGACCGCCTGTTGCATCATACCAAACACTTTCCTGTGTTCTTATTTTACTTAATCTTTTCTTGAATATTAATTTCGATTGCTTGCCCCTCTGAAGTAGTCCATTCTCATGCCTAATCACTTGAATTAGGATGTCTTGGGTCAGCCACTTCTCTAATTATTCTCTTTTATTTTTAATCTCTCATCAAGATTTTTTAATATTGTGAATAAGCTTTTTTATGTCCTTTTTAAAGTTTGCGCAGAGCATTACAACATTTCCTCTTCCCATCACTCCGCAAGCCCTCTAAAGAGAGCTCTTTCTAACAAAAAAACAAAACTAAGAAATATATTCTTTCCCTTGATGTATGCACCTATAACTCTGATTACCTCCCTACATCCACAAAACTATTTATCTGCCATAGAGCTGTTTAGAACTGAAAGCTGACATCAGCATAATCCTCCTAACCACTTTGCTTCTTGCGTGTTATAGTGAAGAAAACAGCCCTAGAGATTTAAATTTCTTACTCTGGTATGTGGGGGGGTTTGGCGTATATTTTGGTGGGACTTGGGAGTTCTTAACAGTTTCTTCCAATTACTCTACAGATACTCTTTGTAGCAGCTTGACAAGGCTGGATTGTGTTCAATTTTCATATTTTCCTTATTAAATCTGTGTTAAGAAAAGGTCCTCGGAGTTCAATATCTTGATCACTGCTAAATCATTTGCCACTATTATCTTTTTTTTTTTTTTCCTGTTTGCTATGTGAAATATGGTACTTGTCTATCTCATTCACTTGCCATCCCCATATGTGCAGCTGTACCAACCACAGGGCTTGAAGCCAAGCTCTGGATTGTATGTCTCCAGCTGTGGCATTTGAATCATTGATTGAGTGATTGGTTACTGTAGCACCACCCGTGTATTTTCTGATGAGTGTTTTCCAATCCAGGAGCTGGGACACAATCAGCCATCTGCTAACCTGACTCCTACTTTTATATGTTCTGTTGTTTGAATTTACTGCTGCTGCATGCCTGTTAAGAAAGAAAAGGAACGTATTGTGAATGAACTGCATAGACACTACAGCATTTTCCCCCCCATCTTTTTTTTGTGCTGAGGTCCACAGATTCAGTACAATGGGTACTTCTGCCTGCTTGCAGCTTGTGGACGGTTCCCTGCAGTTTTTTCTGCCTCCACAGAGGCCAGCAGCTCAGCCCGACTTCCTTACCACAGAGCTTTTCTGAGGGAATTTCCAAATGTTATTTCAAGTGTTTATAAGATCAGCTGAATAATTTGTTTAATTCCCAGATATGTCCCAGGGCTGCTTTTGATTTGTGCAGAGATTGACCCATCAGCTTCACTTCCCCTTCTGAGGTGTCTGCAGCAGCTGCTCCCCCTGCAAGCTTCAGGGCGAGCACTACACCAAGAAAAGCCAGAGGCAGAAGGAAGAGTCTGTATCTCCCTGCTCTCCCCCTGCCATTAAGTGTCTTGCTAGGGAGCAAGAGTGTAGTTCCCTTCACAGCCCAGGCTGGGTGGGGTCACCTGGGACTCTCTCTTCTCTGGGGGGGAAAGGATTCAAGCAGACTGGAAAAAAGCTGGCATCAGGGCAAGCAGCTCCCGTCTCCATGCGGGGAGTGAAGCCAGAATGGCAATGCACTTGAGTCCCAATAGCCCCCACCAACATCCACACCTCTGACTGCAGAGCTTGGTTGGCCCCCATCCACACACACACTTTCCTTTCCCTTCCCCACCCTGAGTCCCCTTGGATTGGGGATGGAGACACTGAATACCACCCAGATGCTGCCAACATTTGAGAATGCAGTAAGGGGCCTTTTGGTTCAGCTCCCTCTCCCCTGCGGCCAACTTCATCCTCCCTCTGAAGCAGGATTATGGGGACAAACTCCCAAAGGGAGAAATTAAATGAGTAATAAAATCAGTGCTGGGTTCTCCTGCTCACCTCAGAGTGCAGCATGGTTGATCAGTGTAGAAAAGACAGGCTATAGATGTGCCGATTCTTTTAGGCATGCAAACATGCAATCCCACAAAGGCAGTTCTTCCTTCTAAGGAGAGGAGGACCAACTGCCAAAATCAAAGTTTGAGAATCAAATAGTAAAATATATTTAAAGTACAAAAAAAAAAAAAGAATTGAGCCTCTTTCAGGCAAGAGAGTATTGAATATTGTGCAACTTACATTTAGGAAGTCTACTGTTGTCTTGGATAGCTAGCTATAGCTTGTCTCTCCTCATGCACCCTGGGAAAATGTAATGGAGGGATAGGGGTTTCCTACTGCCCCCAGAAGATGGGGAAAGTATCTGGCTGGCATCTCCAGCTGCTGCTGTGGTTCAACGTGCCCTAAGGGCCAGGCTGTTGTTCCCAACTTGAGTTATAGGTTGCCATGTGTCACCATCACCTCCATTTCTTCCTCTCAGCTGATGGCTGTGGAGCGATCAGAGGGACAGCAGGTCCAGATGTGAAAGAATTAGTAGCCTGTAAGCCGCTTCTTGACTCACCATTTCTTTCATTTTACTCTACTCTCTCACCAGCCTCCATTTTATAAGGCTGGAAAGTTGCTTGGTTTGCACACCTGGTATCTGTACCAAAGAGAAACGCAACTATTTTTCCTGGTAGTCAGGGACTCAGTGTTTCTAACTGGGGGAGACTTTTACTTGAAAGAGTGGCCTACTCCCTGTACAGGATCTTCACAGGCAGTCAAGTCCAAGCATTCATCTGTTCAGCCCCTCCTCTAGGCATGAAAACTCTCAAGTAACATCAGGCCAACAAAAAACCCCTAACTAATATGATTGGTCATCTGACAATCTGAGTCTCCCTCTTATTCTACTGGCGGGTGAAAAGTCCAGTTTAACTACTATGATAAAGCAATGAAACACAGCCTTGAGTTCTTCCAGGAGGGTTTTACAATGGTGATCTGAGGGTCCGAACAAAAGGTCAAAACTCTGATATAACATTCTCAGCCTTTACAAGAAAAAGGAAATTTAGCACAAATCCCAACATCAGATGCTACCTTAGGGCATCAACTTTATTCCTATTCCACACGGTCATAGAGCATGACCTTGGAAACTTATTTTGCAGCAGTACTCAAGTTGAACCCCTGCAGAAAGATTCCTTTTACTTTCTATCCATTAATGTAGGCCTCCTGATGGTTCCTATCTCCAATCAGATTAGTTGGAGGGAGGGGTATTTTGAAATTGAGCTTTCTCTAATGAAAGCCAATATTATACTTTTAATTCTGGCAGGTAGTCCTTTCTACAATCATCACATTCATTCTCTATGCAAATTCAAGAAATAGTCCTCCTTCAGTTAAGCATCAAAGTCATTGTCTTATGAGAACTGACAATCTCAGGGCAGAGTAGTCATCTCTCCAGTATTGAAATCTGCTAGACAGCACATGGCTATCAATACATAAATTCACCAAATTCTGCGTATTGGTTATCCAGTCTTAACCAATGCCATTTACATTCTTTTGGCAAAAGTCTTCTTCATGCCTTAGTGCATGAGAAGATGGATAAGATATTTATGGATAATCTACCTCATTTTGGATGTCCATGGTTAAAGGATGATCCTGCTTCCCTCCCTGAAGCTACGGTGCTCTGAAAATCCCATTGTAATGGATCTGTGTACCTTAGCATGAAGAGGAATTGGAAAATTTATTAGTGCTTCTCTCAGAATTTCTCTTTTCAAGTAATAGGATCCAGAGATCCAGTCCATTCTAAGAACAAATGGATCATCCAGAATAGAGACAGAAACTGATATCCAAGAATTTGGGTTTGTAGTCATATTAGATAGAATTTACCTTGCCCCAAAGTAGGAGAAATTGTTGTTGTGCTTTTTTACCTAAAGTATATTATTTACAGATTGTATTATAGGAAGGTAGATTTGAATTATGCTGGCTGTGGAAGTTTTCTCAACTGGAGGGAACTTCTGGAGCTGAGGCATTCTCGGGCTGCTAGTGCCTGACAGGTCTCTCCTGCCCCCACACTGAAAGCAGATTGAAGTACCCATTGTCACAGATCTGTGGACCTTACTACTCGAAGAAAAAAAATGTTCAGGTAAGCGTGGATGAATTTTCCTATTACCTGGGTTAAGCAAACCATTGTTTCATCTTACTTCACATGGTGATTTTCTGTATAATAGTAGATGTTTCTAAAACTACTCAGTATGCAGATGTGTCTCGCATGCAAAGCAAATGTGTGGCTTTTCTAGCTTTTTTTAGTATAAAGCACACATTTTTTTACTGTGCCTTAACCCCCAAGAAACAATTGAAATTGGAGCTGCATACTCTAGTTTTATTTCCAATTACACACACAAGCCTACATTAAAAACATTACTAACCTTGCAAAACCATGCACTCAGAAGTTAGGACATCCCAGAAATAAGATTGCCTGGTCTCGAGGGAGCGTCCACCGTTACTCCGTGGGGATGGTGTATGCAGTCTTGTCAGGGTAGGAGCTGAGAGAGGTTCAAGCATGCTTAGTGAGGGTGGATTCTTCAGAGATTAAAGCAGCTAAAATCTAAGTAATATCTACTGAGCATATGTGAACTGCAATTTTTTTCCCCAAAGGCTTATAACTTGGCCAAATATAGGTGGATTTTCATGGTGACAGCACCAGGCACATCCCTGACGCAATGACCGTGAAATTTCAAGTCCCTGCTCCCAAGCATAGGGATGCTAGAGTTCTTAGAGAAAGTTGCCAGAATTTTTTAATATGGGCAAAACAACTTATTTTTCCCTAACCTTGTTCTATGAAATGGCTGAACCACTTTGGCTGAAATTTTTCCAAAAAAAAAATTTGAAAGAGAAATATATTCAGCATGTAAAATTCCAGCACAAACTGTTAAAGTTTGTGGAAGTTATAAGCAATTGAATACAAAATCTTATAATGGGAGGTGTCAGGCAAACTTAACAATAGGTGGTGCCAACAGTCCTGTATAAAAAACTACACAGAAAAATGTATCCAAGACCGAAACAACAGGACTTTGACATTTCATATCCTTAAGAAAGCTGTGTATACACTGCATTAATTATAGCAGTAATTTTACTGCTTGCAACCTTTACTCTTGTGATAGTCAGTGAGGTAAAAAAGTTCTCCTATTAAAAAGATATATTTGATAGAATAACCTAAATCCATATGTGGCCTCCTTTTGGTAGAGAGGGTTTACTGTGCTAAGTTAATTCAAACCAAATACAATGTAAAATATGTATCTGTATTAGAAACTTAAATCAAGAAATATTCTCTTAGGGTATACTGTGAATAAATAATACTTAGAAACTCCCTGTCTGTCCTATTTACTAATTTTTATCTTATGTTAGAGCCCTTAGGCCAGAGATGTTCATTCTGTTGATCAGATTATATGCCAGGTTAATAAAGTGGGATAATTAACTATGTTGGCCCTAGGAAAGGATGAGTACTCAACGTATTGTTCTTCTATTTGCCATTTTATTATATAACCAATAGAAATCGTGATTACAAACGTGATGGCTTTGTTAGAATTTTATTTATACTAGATTTTTATCTCTCTCCCTCCCCCCACTATTTACCTATATAGGACTTTTCAGTTATAGGAGAAAAAATTGAGTAGTTTGATGACTGGTTGATTAAAGTATTTGTGTGAATGTTTGTGACATAACATGGTGAATTAGGTTAATCTCTTACATAATAATAGATCCAAGGCTTGTGTGTCTCAGATGCACAGCATCAAATACCTCAGTCTGCTGCTGCATAAGTGCTGCACTTCTTAAAATCTGACTTTGGTCAGCATGTTATCATTTTAAAGTTATAAACTGAGTCAGGCTATTTTGCTGGCAAAAAAATATTCATTGTGATATAACTTAAAATAAGACTTTCCATTAAAGCAAATTGTGTGTGTATTATTAGTTGAAGATAAAACAAAATTATCATAGAATTGTTCTCAATAATCTTTAAACCAGTAAGATCCAGATGTTTAATTATGTTGCTCCTTTGAATTTATTGTTGCTCTTCCTCCCAATTCTTCCAGGATTTCTCCCCTCCCTTTTCCACCTTTAATTACATTATAGCCCTTACAGGGCATATCCTCGGACTATATACAACTATATATTTTCAATGAAGGGGTACTGTCATCATGGATAATTTATTAAATAAACAAACACCTTCTGCTGATTTACATTTATTTTCAGTAATCTGAAATAAAAAACAAGATTCTCCTTTCCTATTCTTTTGGTCGCCTAAATATAACATAGTTTAATTTTTTTCAAGATCAGTTTTTATAAATGAACAATCAATCCACTTTGACTTAATTAAAAAATGCACTTCAGAAGTGTCACAGTTGCTTATCATGTGCCAAACACAACTTATTTGTGTACAAAAATTAAGAAAATACTTTCTTCTATATATTTTTGCAGCAATGTATATAATTCCACTTTTACAATAAAATATACTTTGACAAATTATGAAAAATAGTATGGAATAAAGTATTGTTTCTAAATTGGTAAGGGTTTAGCAATAGGGTGGAGTTCTCCTTTTCCCTGCTCCCTAACATTTTAGGAACTGATAAGAGTAAGACAGTCAATCATTTTGATGGTTGTCTCAAAAGTGGAAGAGCAAAGACTTTTTTTTTTTTTTTTTTTAAATCCTATAGTTTTTGGAGGTCAGGGAAGTTCTCATTATTCCTAGATTGTTAAAGGTAGGAAAGAACCTGTCTTGGTAGGAAGATAGGAGTATGGTGAAGAATCCATCCTCCCTATAGCAATCTGGTGAAAAATAACCCTTTATTAGGTCAGAGTCGTCATAATGATGTGAACTATCCCATCAACATCCACTGTCAATGGCAGATTTTGTGAGGAAGCAGCTGCTAACAGGAGAGGGACAATATTTAAGCTGAACGCATAGAGTGAGTTTAATATGTTCTAAACCAGCGGTTCTCAATGGGGGGTCCATAGCCCCCTGGGGATACACGAGCCCTTTCAAGGGGGCTGCGGGGCTCCGTGGCTGAAACCCAGACCCTGAGCCCTAGCGCCCCTCGTGGGGCTCAATTCGGGACTCCTGGGAGGTGCAGGGCTGAAGCTCTGCTGGTGTAGTGCTACAAACAGCTCCCTGGCAGAACTTCCTATCTAGGTTGTACTGAGCACGCTCACCCAAACTGAGGCTCAGTAGGTAACTGCTATTGGTGGGGAAATGTGCCGGCTGCTGTTTTTGCTGTTACACCGGGCACTGTGGGGCAGCTGCTGCTCTGACTGGTGCCATGGAGCAGGCAGCCACAGTGTTCCCTCCTCTTCTGTTGGTGCCCCGGGTTGAAGCTGCTCCTCAGTTCCCAGCTCCCTTTGCTCCCTCAGAGGCAGCCGGTAAGAGCCGCCTGGGTTGGGAGACCCGGCTTCGTGGCTGGCAGACCCCTCCGGGAACAGGGACTGCAGGGGAGCCTTCCCAGCACACAGCCCCTAGTACCCCCTCTCCCTGCACCCTCAGCTACCCCTTGCCTGCACACAGCCCCAGTGCTGCTCTCCCTGCACCCTGAGCTGCCCCCTGCCTGCACACAGCCCCAGCTACCCCCCTCCCTGCACCCTGAGCTACCCCCCTGCCCAGATGCAGCCCCTAGTAATCCCCTGTGTGCACACATCCCCAGCTACCCCCTCTCTACACCCTGAGCTACTCCACTGCCTGCACACTGCTCCTAGCTACCCGCTCCCTGCTCCCTAAGCTGTTTTCAAACTTTTTGAGCTAAGCCCCTCACCTGTGAGTTGTAATTTTTGGTTGTGTCCCCCCCACTCCCAAGCCAGACAGGCAGGTGGCCTGCTGAGGTGAGTCAGGTGGCACTCCCTCCCTGCACCGCTGGCTCCCCGCCCCCAAATGGAAGTCAGACTACGCCTATGCCCAAGGCCCCTGCCCCGAGCCCTCTTTCCGTCCTCCTCCTGGAGTTTTTATAGCATGTCGAGGGGGGCCTCAGAGAGAGAAAAAGGATGAGAACCCCTGTTCTAAACAGCTGTTAATTTTCTAGTCGGCTCCACTGTATAACAAAGGAGATTCCACAGGAGGACTCAATGCCAAAGCTTGCTTGCTTTACAAAGGTGGTGATTTGCTTAATTGCATTGTTGTACTAATTACACATATGATACTGTTTAATTAAATAAGCTTTAAGTAATTACAGTTGGTATCTGTCTCCTTGGAAACTAAGCCTTAAGGACTTGCTTTCATTATACACGAAGCCTAGGAAAAATCAATTTTTGTAATATGGCACACTATAATAATTCTATGAACTACCAAAAATGAGGTTTTATTACGCAAAAAACATAAAAAAACAGTGTTTTACTGAGACTTAAGTTTATGAGAATCAAATGAATTATAGCAATCAGACTTGAAGAAGAAGGCTATACTTTTGACCGCATGTCCTCAGCTGCTTTGTTGGCAAGACTCCAAAGGAGGGGAAAATATAGCTGTTTAAAAATATAATTAGCAATGTATTGGTGGATCAGACCTCCAAGGTCTTGTGTGTAGCAGGAAAATGTGAAAGCATTTTTCTGTACCAGTCCAGCTGTACCAGTGCTACTAACAGTAGAAGAGTGTACACGGAGCCAGTACGCTTTAAAACTATGTGCTGTTGCCATTATATATTTTCCCATTGTAGATGTACTCCGAATGTGGGTTATTCCCCTCCTGGGGGGAAGAGACGTTGGCACAGACATAGGTATTTGTAAGTGAATTTATTTGTACACGTACTCAGTCTGAAATGGGGAGATTGAGCTGTAAACAGAACATTAGATTCCAAAAATCAAATGTGTATATAGCACAGCACTTTCAGAGCTCTGTATTCAAGTTCTCCACTAGACCTTGCAGCTTTTTTCCATCTGCTGTATGCAAGACTTCCCAGTCCTCACCTGTCCACTCTCATCATGTGTTTTCTTTTGTTCTAAATGCTTTTGGGCAAATGGAGTGTTGCTCACCTATGTCAGATGTTCAGTAGCACAAAAAAGAAACCCAGTACATTCATTGACCCTATATGCTCAGTATCATTTCCTCAGCAGGCTTGTTACAGGAGAAAATACCATGTTAGAACACAACTTAGCAATATGATGTTAAACACAAGTTAGCATTTGGTGTACACAAGAACTGTTATGATTAACAAATCAAATCAGCATGAAATACAATTGATTAATATAGCCTAAACTTAGGCGATAAAGCATATAAGATAAATGAATGTTAGCACTAAGATTAATCTTCTCCAAAAGTCGGATACACTTTTAAAATCACCCCATTGCAAAACAGTGTATAATAATAAAATAACTATGATTAAAAATACATTAGTTCATATAGGTCATAAGGAGCCTCTTTTTCACATAATTTTTTCTTCTTTTTCCAGACAACCAGGCAAATAGGGTGGGAGGTTGTTTTACCCCTTTTGCATTTGGGGGGGGTCAAAACCTTTCCAAAACTAACTACAAAATCTTTAGGAATACAGATAGAAGAGCAAGGTAAAGCAGAAAAATTCCAGCATGGAGTCCATGATTTAAGTGCTGTGAAAATGTAATGTGCAGAGTAGCATGAGAGAAATCAAAGCGTAGTGTGAAAAAGCATTATTTTTACCGAGTGCAACAGAATCTGAAATATGAAACTGGTAAAACAGCAAATATTTATTGGGATCATAGTCTGAAAAATACCTTATTTCAAGGGCCATCGTTCATTTTTGTCCCAAAATTACCCCCATTCCATACAATTTGTGTCCCCTTATTTTATTGTTGACAATTATTGACATCAGAAATAAAGAATCTTAAAACTGATGCTATAGCAAGAGTTATTTACATGAAAAAGAATAAATTCTGCATTGTTTTAACTTTCCTGCATTAACATTTTATTTATTTATTTAATAATCCCATATTTGAGATCTTTGCACAAATTGTATTCCACATCTGGGCACTGGCAGATTAAGAGATACCCATTCTTCCATGCACTTTAATAAATGTAGTCACCTCTCTGAAAAAGTTTGTTCTTTGGAGACTGAAGGGCGATGGTAGGACTGGAAGAAGGCGAAGCTGGGATGTTGTGGGGAGCGTTAGCCATTGCAGCACAGGCTCCAGTTGTTAGCTTAACTAAATAGCTGGGGGGATGCTATCCCCAGTTAAGTCATTGAAAAAATGGTAAGCCAAACTGAAATGATCGGTTTGGGGACTGTTTGTTCACCTCCTCTCCAGATCACCTTCCTGTTTTATAAAATATATTTACATTACTATCGTTTACATGTGGATTGCCTATAAACTGGATAGAATATTTTCCATATGTAAATTGGAATGCTAAATTTACTTGGTCACATCTAGTTAACAACAAAAATGATGCATCATAATAGCAATCCTCAAGCCCACTTCTGGATTATTTTAGGTCCCCTTAGGTAAGAGGGTGGGCTGTTAAGACTTCACAATATTAAATGGCTGTTGGTTATTTGCAAAAGGTCATGGACCTTTTCCTTTCTTTTGAGATGACAACCATAATCCATGCAATGTTTTCTGACTTGCAGAAAGTCTTGCAGTTACAAATTTAGGATTTTAGTGCTGTCAACAGAATATCTGAAAATGTTGTTTGGGGATTTTAGTTGGATATTTTGTGACTGGCAGTGCAACTCTTAAAAATAAATGCAGTTTTGTTTTAACTATTCTTCCTAACAAAACTTGATAACAAAAATATGTCCTGGGCAGGCTTGAATTCAAAATTTTACTATGATACCAGTATGCTGGTCAGTGAAAGGCAGTTGGAGGGAGGTAATGAGCAGTCCTGACTGCAAAAGATGATTGTGAATGAAAAAATTTGCTTTTAAAAAAAGACTTTATTGCAGCTACTGTACCAGTACCATACCACTTTTGAGCAAAGCATCAGAAAAGTGAGCAGTACAAAATAGTTACCACTAGGTGGCATGATGAATCACAAATCTTTTGAAATTGGAATCAGCTTAAAAATGCAATTTGTTTATGAAGGGTTTGATAATCTCTTTATATAATTTTTGAAGTAAATTAGTTATTTTTAATGTCTGAATGACACTTTGAATATGTTTCAATAATGTAAATGCTAAGTTTTTAAGGCCTACGTTTTCAAAACTGCTCATTAATTTTTGGTTCTCCACTGAGCCTGAAATTTTTAGCTACTACAACTCCCATAGAAGTCAATATAAGTGCTTAATACCTCTGAAAATTGGGCATCCTAAATGAGTAGACACTTTTTTGAAAATATAGGTCGAAATGACTACAATTTATAGATAGATAAGGTTGTGTGCAAGAAAAAATATCCACATTCCTTTTTCTGGTCGAAATAGAAAACATAATTTCTTAAGCAAGAGAGACCGTGACACCAAATTTCTTAGGAATTAAAAAACTAAAATATAGATGAAAACTTTACTCTTAAGATATCCAGTATTAAATAGCCCATTATAATTGCTTCTCTCCCTCTTAAGTTGGGAGGAATTCAACTTGACCACAATACCTATTCTATAGCTTTCTGTTTTTGGTATTCAAGAGTTGTAAAAATGGAAAAGATCCATGAGGATATCTAGTTTGTCTCTTTGTCACTTCAGGGTTGTTCCCTACGCTGCATTTTTTTTTTCCCTGCTGCTTTGTGAGTTATAGTTTCTGAGCAATGATTTGAGCACTAACTCAAATGATATGTTCTAATCCTCAGATTATTGTAGAGGTTCCATGAATGTTCCATATTGTGGAAGTCTATAATGATTATTTTTAGCTGCTGTCATCAGAAGGGACAATAGTTATTGTGGTGGGAATACATTTCTGAATACTGACTTTATTATTTTTATGAATTTATGATAGTATTAAGTTGCCATATCGATAGCCCTGCATTTACAGGACAGACACTGTACTTTGTTGGGAATACACATTTTTTCATGTTGCCAAGATAATGCCTGTTTTCTGGAGGGGAAAGGCATGCATGCGTGCATACACCTAACAGAGTGAGAAATTAACTCTATTTCCACAAAAACAACGAGGAGTCCTTGGGCATAAGCTTTTGTGGTCTAAAACCCATTTCATCAGATGCATGGAGTGGAAAATACAGTAGGCAGGTAAATGCTAGTCTCTAAGGTGCCACAAGGATTCCGCATTGTTTTTGGTGATACAGACTAACACGGCTACCTCTCTGAAATCTATTTCCACAGTCAATCAATTTTTGTCTGTTAAGGATGGTCACTCAGCAGTACTCGTCGTTGTCTGATGTGAAGACCTGCTGCCAGAAGCTGAGATGATCACCCACAGTAGTGGAAGATTCTATTTGTTCTGCTTTTAGACAAAATGTTCGGGGGAGACTAGTGAAGAAAACCTAAAGAGCAACTGACTAGCTGCATGTTAGTTTCACTGTGGTGTCAGTGGGATAAAATGTTTATGCTCCTTCACAAAACAGATATGATCAATCCCCCTTTACCTTGTCTCTTTCCCTCTCCTGCCCCAAAAGGATTGCCTTTCCTGTGGGGACAGGTGGGATATCTGTAATTTCATGACAAATTTAAATTGCTACTGCTGTGCCTTATCTTCCTGTATTTCTCTCAGTGTTAACGTCATACTCGGAGTGTGAAAGGTGCTGTATAAAAACAAATTCTAATCTATTCTTTTTTTAGTCTGGACAGTCATGATTTTTAAGTTCAATATGAAATTATGTAAAATCAGTTTAAACTATAAGGAAAACTTACTCTGTGCTGTTTCTTGGAATTAATTTGTACCTGGCATTTATTTAGTCTGCCACTGGATGTCACCACTGTTCCACATAAATGCAGCCAGGAAAAGGATTTATCTAGTGTTGGGAGAGAAAGGAGGAGGAGGAATCATTTGGCACTTACACTATTTGCAATTATTTAATTTAACGCTTCTCAGAAAAATTAACACATTATAGCTCACACTGGCGATTCATAGCATACGTTTGAAGCCACATTGTTTCAAACTCCAATTGGCAAGTGCAGAATTATGAGAGCAGACTGAATGTATCAATTATTGTAAACTCTGAGTGTCATTCACAGGCTTGTTGATGATGAGTCACCACACTGACTATCCAAGAAATTAGATCAGGTCTCTGGAAAAGGCTAGGAGTAAGATGCTGTAGTGTTATAGCTTACAAATAGCACATTTATCCAGAAACGACTTTCAACCTACAAGTGTAATGTCTATTAACTGTTAGATCTGCAGGGATTAGGTTGGATTTGTAGAATAAAAAAAGTCTAGACCTTCCTTGGTTTTATGTCAATATGATAGGTCTGTTAAATATACTAGAGCACAGCTTGCTGTTAAATTGCTCACAGATGTTTCATGATGGTCGGCATTTGTAATCAGATTTTTAAGATTTTTTTTTTTTTTAAGCTATTACAGGACAGAACATGATTTATTATTAGATTTTTTTCCTCTTGAAAATTGTACCGTCAGGAAGGAAGGAACAAGCAGAACATTTGTTTTTTAGCTTTAAAATAAGGCTGTCACTCTCATTTTTTGGGTGATTTATGTGACTTTTTTGGGGGGATCAGGATGCAATCTCTAAATCTTATTAATTATCAATGTCTTTCCCTATTTGAAGAACACAAGTTATGTGATAACAGTGCTTAAACTTCATAAAGACAAAAGTTGGCAGTACAATCTAGATCAGATACCACCTTCTCTCATAAGGCAAACATACAGATATTTTCCATGACCTTTAAATTGAATTTTTGAATGGATTTCAGCTGCCATTCTGTCTTAGAACATGATATATTAGAGTGCATGATAATGGGGTGGTAGAAATACTTCCAAATAAGCGTAACTAAAACTCCAAACTTGATCCAGATAAATGCACATTTAAAACAGAACACAGTTCAAATACGTAACCTGCCTTGAGTAAGTACGTAGTGGAAAAACTTTCCTCTAATAAATAACTTAAAAGGGACACAATAGCTAAGCATGTAGCCTGCACACAGTATAGTACCTATATTGCCAACAACTTGTATCATAGTGGAGGGATACCAAAAAAGGTTTCTGCTTCAAACTGGAGTTACTACTATTTGAAATCAGTCAAAAATTTTGTGACGCAGACTTTGGGTGAAAAACCAGTGGTCTGAATGTCTGATTAATTGAAAGTCTATCCACAGATACTTGCATGTCCTTAGCTGATAGAAGTGATTGTCTTTTATTCTTTCTATCTCCAACTATAAAAATAGCAAGATACAAAATATACAGTCTCTAATCCATATTCTTAAAGAGCTCTTCTGATTTCAGAAGTGGTATTTGAAGCTCATTTGAGAGAGTAGAGGCCTCATTAGGGACAATCTTAATAGATTTTGCAGTCACATTATAAACTGGTTTCTGGAATGTGAGACTAGTTTGTGTCCACCTGATTTCAACTTTGCTTTGGTGATATATAGAATAGCACTGAATCACATCTCCTTCTTAAAACAGCAAAATTCTTCCCTCCTTTTGTACAAATGCCTCTAGTCATCCACAACGCTCCAACTATTTGCATGTCTGCTTGCTTTCTGAATTTTGTTTTTGAAACATCCAATGGCATGATGAACATAATTGTTCTGTTTATCAAGCAGATGCAGGATTCTTTACAGATAACCTCTGATACAGTATATAAGGAAATATAAAAATGAGGAATAAGATGTGAGCTTGCTCTGTCTGTCTTTGTTTTTCTATAACACCTAATAAACACAAGTTAGACAATGCTGGAAAACAAGGTCAGAATCTCTCCTGTTCTATAGACATTCCTGTAGTTAACAGTTAACCTATTGCCATGTTGAAAATTAACTTAATAGTAGGTTCCTCCAATTTTCTATAGTAGGACTGGTAGTATTGATACCATCAGGTAGCTTGTGGAAGCTCCTCCACGGGAGGTTTTCAAAAGGAGGCTGGATAGCCATCTGTCTTGGATGGCTTAGACCCAACAAATGCTGCATCTTGGCAGAGGGTTAGACCAGATGATACTTGCGGTCCCTTCTAACTCTATGATTCTATGGAAAAGGATACCTGGAAAAGGAGTGCCAGGGCCAGGCTGTGGGTGGCCTGTGTGTACTGGTCAATTACCAAGTTGCAGTCAGGAGACAAATAGTGGGGTTGGAGTTGAGCCAGAAGTCAGGGTCAGGCACCAAGTTGCAGATGGGAGACAAGTAGTACAGTCGGGTTTGAGCCAGGTCAGGATACCAGAGAGTCAGGATCAGGCACCAGGTTACAAACAGCAGGCAAGTGGCAGTCAGGGACAAACCAGGATCAGAAGCCAGAGTCTAGGGTCCACAACAAGGCAAGGTCTGGAGCGGAAGCAAGCAGGTGTTTTATGTCGTTGTTCACATAGCTCACCATGATGGCTTCCTGATTTATATACAAGCAGGGCCGGCTCCAGGCGCCAGCCGAGCAAGCTGGTGCTTGGGGCAACAGCTTGTAGGAGGCGGCATTCCGCCCAATCCTAGGGCGGCACGGCTGCTTTTTTTTGTTGTTGTTCTGCTCCGGCCGCCCTGTAGGGGGCAGCGGCGTGGAGGACTGGAGCGCCCTGCAGCAAGCCCGGCAGGGCAGGCCGCATCCTTCCCTCCCAGCCGACCAGAGCGGTGTAGAGCCCTCCCGGCAGGGGGCACGGCGGGAGGGACCGCGTGGCAGTGCCCCACTGAAGCCCTAGCTGCCCCCCTTCTCTCTCCCTCCCCCTCCCCCCGCTAGCCGGGGCACATCTGCAGGGCAGGGAGTCCCCCTGCACCCTCACTCCGGCCGCGCCGCAGGTTTTTTTATTTTATTTTTTGTTTTTGTTTGGGGCAGCCAGAAAGCCAGAGCCGGCCTGTATACAAGCATGAGCCAATCAGTAGGCAGAGGGTGGGGGGAGGGTGGGTGACCACTGCGGCACTGCTGGGCAGTACTTTCTGCAGTGTCTAGCCTCATATGGTCCCTCACTGAAAACCCAGCCTATTCTTTCAATAGGGATGTGGAAGCATCAGCCCAGAACCTCCATGGTCCCAAATTACAATCCTGCAGATTCTTACAGGGAGTGAGGTGATAAAATTTGAAGCTGACCCAACTTGCCTAGGTTGGTCATAAGTAAGGTGACTAAGCAGATTCAGAGGGATCTAATGCAATTAGGTAAATAGGCAGCACAATGGCAGATGAAATTCACTGCTGAGAAATGTGACGTAATATGTATTGGAAGGAATATTTTGAACTACTTAAACCATTGCTGGTTTCTAATGACTTGTCTACACAATTATTTAGTGCAGAGCAAGCCAGGGTATGACTCTCTAGCACACTGACTGGCTGTGTGGATCCTGTTACTGTGCACTAAAAGTTCTGTAGTGCACTTTAATGTACTGCATGACCCTATATGGGGGGAGGGATAGCTCAGTGGTTTGGGCATTGGCCTGCTAAACCCAGGGTTGTGAGTTCAATCCTTGAGGGGGCCATTTGGGGATTTAGTTGGGGATTGGTCCTGCTTTGAGCAGGGGGTTTGACTAGATGACCTCCTGAGATCCCTTCCAACTCTGATATTCTATGATATCTCATATGATCTAGTAGAAATAGAAGGGTTTTAGAGACATGGACAGTCTGAAAAGATTGGAAGTGTTTAGTTTGGTGAGGGGACATAAGGCTTAAATAATAAAGGACAAAGTTGTAGTAAATCCTGTTTTCCTTTCTTAACCATAGAAGACAAAGGGAACATTCAATGAAGTTAAAAAGGAGCACATTTCAAACTGATAAAAGAAAATCCTTTCACACAGCATCCCTCATCTGGAACTCATTGCCACACGATGTTAGAACCCAAAAACTTAGTAGTTTTTTAAAAATATTTAAACCTTTTATATGGGAAATGAGAAATAGATTGGATATAAATCCACGTGCTTCAGGACACAAGGACTAATTGGGAATTAAAAATTTTCTCTGAAGAGGGTATTCCAAAGTTGTCCACTAGGGGGCTCCTTGCACTTTACTTTGCACCATCTTGTGTGACCTATGTCAGAAGTCTGGACTACCAGATGGATATACTGTTGTCATTTGATGTGCCACCTTCTGTGGTCCTAGCTCAGGGGTTCTCAAACTGCGGGGTCAGGACCCCTCAGGGGTCACAAGGTTATTATATGGGGGCTGTGAGCTGTCAGCCTCCACCCCAAACCCCACTTTGCATCCAGCATTTATAATGGTGTTAAATATATTTTAAAGTGTTTTTAATGTATATGGAGGGGTCGCACTTGTAGGCTTGCTATGTGAAAGGGGTCACCAGTACAAAAGTTTGAGAACCACTGTCCCAGCTGAATTTCTGTTAATCTATAAGGGAATGGCAACCATTTAAAGGTTACTCAGCTCAGAATTTTGAATATTACTTCTTTATTATGGTGACCCCTGGTAGCAACATCATAGATAGTTTACGTTCTAAAGTCGCCACCAACTCTTGTTTTTTTCCCCCCTAAATGTAGATGGTCTATTAGTGTGAAATTTCATACTGTTCGTTTTTATGCTCTTTGGATTTTGTGTGCAGATCTTGTTTGGTCTCTTGTTTGATACATTTTTTAATAGGAAGCCTTTGAAGTTGGGCTGTGGCTGAAATTTGTTGTTGGCAGTCTGAGCTTCATTGTTGACTTATCTGTTTTTTAAAATTGTATATCTACACAGAATTTGGCAAAAAGATGTATCCTCAGTAGACTGGGTACAATCAGGGCCGGTGCTTCCACTAGGCGAACCTAGGTAGTCGCCTAGGGCGGCAGGATTTGGGGGGTGGCATTTTGCCGCCCTAGGCTGAAATTCAGCGGCGGGGGGTCCTTCCGCTCCAGGTCTTTGGCGGAAATTCAGCGGTGGCTCCTTCACTTGCTCCAGGACCTGCTGCCGAAGTGCCCCAAAGATGCAGTGCGTAAGGACTCCCCCGCTGCCAAATGCTCAGAGGAGGAGCGCTGCCGCCTAGGGCGGCAAAAACCCTGGCGCCGCTCCTGGGTACAATGCTTTATTTTTGTTTTGGTGGGGCAGGGCGGGGGGGGGGGGGATGTCAAGGCACTTTTAGCCTTCATTCATCATAGCTGAAAGTTTATGCATCAGTGATTACCAATTAATAAAATCTTTTCTGTTGTAAAGATAAAATCTTCTCCATAAGCAGCTATGCTTTTCTGTCAGAATTTATATAGCACAGAAAGTTTTATATGCAGCAGTGGCAAATGAGCATACGTGTGCAGCTTCTGCACATCTGTCATTTAATATCTGAGTGCTTAAAAATGTGTTTAGATATGAAAGGACTGATAAACCAGGGCTTTGGGACACAGTGAGAAACATTCCACCTAATATTTATAGTAGTACTTTACAAGATTTTGCAGGTTTTGTATACTAAATATGTGACACAAATGGAAACATTTAACAAACTATTCTTTTTACTTGTAACAATGTGGTTTACAGGAACATTACAAACTGGTTGCTGCTTTCTATAAATCAGTAATATAAATGTATAATGCAGGAGGTCAGACACCATAATGGTCTCTCCTGGCCTTAAAATCCTATGAATCTATGAAATAGTAACGCTGTATTTTGTTTTTGATATCCTGCTTATCTTTAACTTGAAGCAGAGACATTAAATAAAACTTCATTCACACACATTATTAAGAGATACACTGGCAAATTTACAGTAACAAAAAATCTTTTGCAGGTGCAAGTATTGGCATTATGATGAGAACCTGCTCACCTCCAGTGTTGTCATTGTCTTCCATAATGAAGGATGGTCCACACTCATGAGGACAGTTCACAGTGTAATAAAAAGGACACCAAGGAAATATTTGGCAGAAATTGTGATGATTGATGATTTCAGTAACAAAGGTAATACATAGGCTATTTACACTGAATCTGTAGAAAAGGGCGGGGGGGTATTAAATAATTTTAAAAATTAGCTTCTTGGATTTATTATTATTTATACAAGATGGATTGTATTTAACTGTGCATGAAAAACAAGATGGTATTTATACAGTCATTTTCATCTTTCAGTAAAACACAAGCTACATCTCAATGGATAGTAATGAAAAGAAAACACTGGTCTATATGCATACATTTCTGTTCTATGCATAGAATTTGTGGCAGCTTTTCCCCACAGTTTGGCCAGCACATTAGTATGGAGGTCTGGGTTAATTAGCACATTTTGTCATTAGGAATTTTTAAAAGGATAATCTGTTTAGAGATAAATTGAAACAGCGCCCAGCATTATGCCCTATCAGTAACTGTCAAACCAGTGAGCATGAACAAAGTCAAACCAGTGAGCAAAGTACTTATCTAACTTTGTATTTTCACTGCTTCTCTTCTTTTAATTGAAGAGTTAGTGCTAAATTTGATGTAAAAAGTGTCTTTCATCTTACCCTCACAGGGGAATCCTATCTTAATTCTGACTATAGTTGAAATTTGACTAAAACTATTCAGTAAACCATATTAATTTTTTCAGTGTCTTAATGTTTTTTGGAGCCACCCATAATTTTTTGAAACCCAGTACTGCGTTTATTATTGCTTATATTTCATTGAAAGAAAAACTATTTTGCCCACACATTTTTACATGAAATATTTTCTTTATTTCATGGTGGCATATGGGCTCCAGCTGCATGTCATCAAAGCTTCCAGACGTTTGTAGTCTTTCCTGCCTACGCTCGTCATCCCTGTTCTTCCTTTCCTCAGATGTGAACCAAGATGGGAATGTCTAATGCCGTGTGTACATATGTATGATTTTAAATATATAATATGCCTTATAAAACACACACTCTCACGCTTGCTCTCTCTCTCTCGCTCTCTCTTACTGTTTTCCTAATATTGAAATCTTCAGGTCTAATGCTCATTAGCAATGTAAAGTGAAGCTGATTTGAGAAGAGAATAGCAAGAGTTGGCATGTTAATGTACATGTAAATAAGATAATGAATGATATAGAGAGGGTCAGTCCGAAGTCTGTTTTTAAATTTAAAACTGATCAAAGAAAATACTTTGTTTTATACTAGGCATAATTAATCTGAAAGACTCACTGCCACAAGATGTTGTTGAGACAGAATTCCTAGTAAGAGTCAGAAAAAGATCAGACATTTGTGTGAATAAAAAATATTTGCTTCTACAGCAAGGATAATCTTTGGTTATGGCACTGGACTTGGATTCAGGAGTACCAGGTTCAGTTACGGGCTCTACCTTTTCTGTTCTGACTTCAGGCGAATTGTTAATTTCTTTGTGCCTCAGTTCCTCATCTGAAAATGGAGATAACAATACTTCCCTACCTTACAGGGTTATTATGCAGCTAAATCCAGAAATACTGGGGTGTGGGGGACAGCTTTCAGATGCTACAGTGATGAGGGGTAAAATAAGTACTCAGACAGGAAAATTAGATAAAATAAACATTTATAAGGTGCATAAACCTGAGATTAGAAAGAAATTTTCTCTATAGGCAAGCTGTTGTATACATGATTATTATGAGATCTTTGCATGCTCCTCTGAAGCATCTGGTACTGATAGCTGAAAGAGTCAAGATTACCTTTGATTTGTGTCAAGGCTTCTTCCCCACGCTGAACTTTAGGGTACAGATGTGGGGGCCTGCATGAAAACTTCTAAGCTTTAACTACCAGCTTAGATCTGGTCTGCTGCCACCACTCCCAATGTGCTAATTCCCTTCCCTGGGTAGCCTTGAGAGACTCTTCATCAATTCCCTGGTGAATACAGATCCCAACCCCTTGGATCTTAAAACAAGGAGAAATTAACCATCCCCCCTCCTCTCTCCCACCAACTCCTGGTGGATCGAGATCCAACCCCCTTGGATCTAAAAAACAGGGATAATCAATCAGATTCTTAAAAAGAAGGCTTTTAATTAAAGAAAAGGGTAAAAATCATCTCTGTAAAATCAGGATGGAAAATAACTTTACAGGGTAATCAAACTTAGAGTCCAGAGGACCCCCCTCTAGCCTTAGGTTCAAAGTTACAGCAAACAGAGGTAAACACCCTAGCAAAAGGTACATTTACAAGTTGAGAAAACAAAGATAAAACTAACACGCCTTGCCTGGCTGTACTTACAAGTTTGAAATATGAGAGACTTGTTCAGAAAGATTTGGAGAGCCTGGATTAATGTCTGGTCCCTCTTAGTCCCAAGAGCGAACTCCCACCAAAACAAAGAGCACAAACAAAAGCCTTCCCCCCACCAAGATTTGAAAGTATCTTGTCCCCTTATTGGTCCTTTGGGTCAGGTGTCAGCCAGGTTACCTGAGCTTCTAACCCTTTACAGGTAAAAGGATTTTGGAGTCTCTGGCCAGGAGGGATTTTATAGTATTGTACACAGGAGGGCTGTTGCCCTTCCCTTTATAGTTATGACAGTTTGCTTTTAGTATGGCAGTTCCTATGCAGAGCTAGTATTGCCAAATCTTGACGCAACAGCATTTCTATGCTGTCTGTCCCTTGGATTGGTATATAGCAAGGACAAGGCATGGCTGATCATAGGTGAGTCTGATCTGCTCCTGGAGTCTGGGATATGCTGCCCCATACACTCCTTTTTCCCTTTGAATAGTTGAATTTGGAGATACAGAGGGCATCTGGCTGAGTGGGGATCCAGCGCTGAAGTGGTTCTCCTTTTGTATTGTTAAACAGTCTGGCACACAGTATACTTGTCTTCTGCTTGTCCCCATGCCACAGGGGTATATTGGTAAAGAATGAATCCTAGAAATTAATTTTAAAGATGAAATGATTGTATTAAAAGCAGGTTAGACTTTTTGCATGTAAAGCATTATTAAATGATAAATAAACATTAATGTTCACAACATTCCTCTGAGGTAGGAAAATATTAGGTCCGGAATATTAGGACCCAGGACTGACACCCTGTGGGGCTCCACTAGATATGCCTTCCCAGTTTAACAGTGAATAATTGATAACTATTGTTGGAGTATAGCCTTTCAACCAGTTGTGCATCCACTTTTATAGTAATTTCATCTGGACCACATTTCCCTAGCTTGCTTACAAGAATGCCATGTAGACCTGTGTCAGAAGCCTTACTAAAATCAGGATGTTTCACAAGTACTGTTTCTCGGCATCCATTAGACCAGTAGCGTTGTCAAAGAATGGTCCACTATATTCCTATTGACTCTTAATGGAATCACACCATCTGAGAAGCTGGTTTAGACTTTGTATTATATGTAAATATTTCTCTAAGGGATATGTTTTTTTTAATAATTTAGTCAGCAGCTATATACTAGACTTTTTAGCTGGCATCACAGCTATGTTCCTGTGCAATTCAAGGACTTGCTGACCCAGTTAAATAAAAACTAACATCACTGTAAAATTAGATAGCCTATTTAAATACCAACAAACTTTTACTAATCTGAAATCATAGTACTGTTCATCTTTGTAAATATGATTGACTATGCACTTTATATAGGTGACTTTCGTGGACTGTCTGGCATAATAGACATAGTACTACAAGAGGGGTCTGCATCCTGTGGGCACGCATGCCAAAGGCGCCACATGAGCTGATTTTTACTGGCACGCTGGCCGGGATCTTGCCTGCCACCCCCACTCAGCCTGCTGCCGGCCTGGGTGAATGAAACCCCAGGCCGGCAGCAGGCTGAGTGGGACCGGTGGCCAGGAGCCCGGCTGGCAGGAGCTGGCGGACGGAACCCCAGACTGGCGGCGGGCTGAGCCGCTCAGCCCGTCGCCGGTCTGGGGTTCTGTCTGCCGATGTAGTGTATTAAATTTCTCCCCGTAGGAATGCGCTACTTGTGGAGCACCAGGACTGGCAGCCGTAATTAGTACACCATAGGTAGCACATTCCTACGGGGAGAAATTATTTAATACACCACACCCGGGTAGGGAAGGCTGTGCCTCCCCAAACAGCCCGCCCCCTATCCGCTCCCTCCCACTTCCTGCCCCCTGACTGCCCCCCTCATAACCCCTGACCCATCCAGTCCCCCCTGCTCCTTGTCCCCTGACCGCCCCCTCCTGGGACCCCCTCGCCCCTAACCGCCCCCCCCGAGACCCCACCCCCCCATCCAAGCCCCCCTGTCCCCTGACTGCCCCGACCCCTATCCACCACCCCTGACAGGCCCCCCGGGACTCCCACGCCTATCCAACCACCCCTGTTCCCTGTCCCCTTACCATGCCGCTCAGAGCATCAGGACTGGCAGCCCTAAGTAGTACACCATAAGTAGCACATTGCTATGAGGAGCAATTTAATACACTACAACCTGCCCCGCTCAGCGCGCTGATGGTCTAGAGTTCTCAAAATATGTTCTTGCACCCCTTATCAAAAATGACACTACAATTAGCTTAAAATCTTGATTTGTATATTACAGTAATCGTTAAAAAATGTATAATGTTAATAAATACATAGGTTTGAAATAAAGTACACCTCTACCTCGATATAACGCTGTCCTCGGGAGCCAAAAAATCTTACCGCGTTACAGGTGAAACCGTGTTATATTGAACTTGCTTTGGTCCACTAGAGTGCGCAGCCCCGCTCCCCCGGAGCGCTGCTTTACCGTGTTATATCCGAATTCGTGTTATATTGGGTCGCGTTATATTAAGGTAGCGGTGTAGTTGTACTTATGTGCCTGTACTTAATTTGTGTTTTTGATGATTTACCTTCTAAACCAATCTCGCATGTCTTGCACCCCCAGAAAGGGCATCTCGCACCCCCTAGGGGGTGCGTGCACCCCAGGTTAAGAACCACTGCACTAAACTGATAAGATCTGCATTTTAATTTAATTTTAAATGAAGCTTCTTAAACATTTTAAAAACCTTGTTTACTTTACATACACCAATAGTTTCATTATATAATATAGACTTAGAGAGAGAGATCTTCTAAAAACATATTACTGGCACATGAAACCTTAAATTAGAATGAATAAATGAAGACTCGGCACACCACTTCTGAAAGGTTGCCAACCCCTGTACTACCTGATATAATATTATATGTCAGGGATGGCCATACTGTGGTTCACAGGCTCACAGAGCCCCCCATTCCCCCAATATGCCAGGCTGGGGGAGTGGGGAGCTTGAGACCTCTGCCTTGCAGCAGAGTGGTGGGGTAGGGGCTTCTACCCAGCGGAGAGAGGGGTCTTAGGGCTTCAGTCCTGCGGGGCATGCCTACTGGGGCTCAGGGTTTCAGCAGGAACAGGGCCGAAGCCCCATGTCCTGTAAAGTGCTTCCCGCAGGGCTGAAGCCCCAAGCCCCAGCAGGTGTGCCCCAGCTCTCAAACTTCTGAAGATTGTCGTATGTGGCTTGGAGGGTCAGAAAGTTTGGCCACCCCTATGTGTATCTAAGATTATAATGAAAAATGTGAATTTTATTACCTGAGAAACAGCATGACTATGTAATTAGCATTGTCATATAAAATATATAGACTCTTAATTATGGTCTCTTATTCTTACATATATAATATGTATCCTAGTGGATAGTGTGCTGGATTGGAACTCAAAAGACCTGTGTTCTAGTCCCATCTCTACCACTGGTCTGCTGGGTGATCTTGAGCAAGTCACTTCATCTCTCTGTGCCTCATTTTCCCTGTCTGTAAAAAGGAAGTGGCAATATTATTTCGTTTGTGAAGCCCTTTGAGGTTTACAGATGAAAAGCATTATCTAGAACTCAGTGGTATTATATTTCCTAACTCTCTTCAGTGTTTTTAAGCATACAACTTTAACATAGTGAGTTTTTGTATGGCATTTCCTATGTTTTTTAGGGGTGGGAGGAAACCAACCAACCAAAACATAATCTGACACCATTTGGCTAGAAACTAGCAGAGTGCCATATCCCAAGCATCTTATATGGCCCATCTCTGTGAACCTTAGGAGCTGGGGATCTCCTGCTTTCAGGCTGGCAGAATGGGGCTCCTTACAAGGTGCATGGAGCTAATTATACATCATGTAAGCTTCTGAAGCCAGGGCTTCTGAGAGGCCCTAATCCCAGCACATGAACATTTTGTAAAGTGTGCTTATAAATCTGTCAGGTATATGTACAACTCTGCCATCCTTAGCTGCATGCTTCACACGTGCTATCATTGTTAGTGATTTACTGCATGTGCATACAGTAGTACAGTTTTCACGGGTTCAGGTAAATCAAAATTAATTTTGCATTTTCTCCTTTTCCCTATCGGGAACTGGTTAAATGCAGCTACCAGACAATGTTGCCTGAAAAGCTTGAGCCTCAGCTCAGGTGCTTTGTGCTATATTAGCTGCACTGCCATCTTGGTAGTGAAGAATGGAGCTCTGATTCCCCACATGAGAGCATATTGAGTAGCTTGAGGTTAAGGTGATGTTTTTGCTGTTGGCAGTGCTCCTAAATGCCAGATTCAAAATGATAAAAGGTCATTAAGGGCACCTATTAGCATATCTTTTTTATTCATTAATAATATTATTTTCTTCTAGTTACTAGAAAGAAATGGCATTGTTTATGCATCTTTCATATTCTCAGAACAATTCTTTATAATAAATGGCACATTTCTCTCTCCCCCTGCACTCTCTCCTGTGCACAATATTTTTTGTTGTAGAGAATTTCCAGAGTGGGTTTTCTTTGTTAACTTGTTTTGTCAGAAGCACAGGAGAATAGCAATGACAGGAATTCAATGCCACGTTAGTAAAATCATCACAATTCTGATATCGTAAATGGAAAAGTGCGCATTAATAGGATGTTAAAATCCAAACATTAAAGAATACAAAAGTTTCGACACCTCTACCCCAATATAACACGACCCGATATAATGCAGGTTTGCATACAAGGCGGTAAAGCTCTGATACACTGCTCTGAGTAGCGTGTTAAGGGTGCCAGGCCAGGCCGGGGCCAAGGGGTTGGATAAGGGGCAGAAGGTCTCGGGGGCAGTCAGGGGCTCCCCCCCACCTCCCAGGGTCTGGGAGGCAGGAGCTGAAGGGGGGCACTTTTTGGGGCCCCGCAGTCCCAGAGTGGCCCTGGGGATTAGCGGGAGGCTGGGAGCAGCCCACTCCGCTTCCCTCGCCCCGGCCCCACCCATGTCATTTGCGGGAGGTGGCTTGGGGGAAGGGATTCCCCCCACACACACACACTCACTGGGAGCAGCAGAAATGGAGCAGCCTGGCCCCAGCCCGCTCCACTCTGCCACCTCCCAGCCGCAGCGCTCCGCTTCCCACTGCAGGTGAGTACGGGGGACGTCCTTTCTCCAACCTCCCCACACTCAACTGCGTGGGGAAGTGGAGCGCCGTGGCTGGGAGCTGGCAGAGTGGAACGGGCTGGGGCCGGGCTGCTCTGCTTCCTGCTGCAGGTGAGTGCGGGGGGGCATCCTTTCCCCAACCTCCCCGCACTCACCGGCAGTGGGAAGCAGAACAGCCCGGCCCCAGCCAGCTCCACTCTGCCAGCTCCCAGCCGCGGCACTCCGTTTCCCACTGCAGGTGAGTGCAGGACCTTTCCCCTAGCGACACGGCTGGGGACGGGGCAAGGAAAGTGGAGCAGGCAGGAGCCACATCGCTCCGCTTCCTTCCGCAGGTGAGTGCGGGGGGGGCGTTCTTTCCCCAACCTCCCCGCACTCACCGACGGCGGGAAGCGGAGCGCTGCGGCTCGGAGGTGGCGGAGTGGAGCGGTCTGGGGCCGGGCTGCTCCGCTGCCAGTGAGTGCCGGGTAGGGGGGTGTGGATAGGGGATAGGGAGCAGGGGGGTTGGGTAGGGAGTGGGGTCCTGGGGGTGATTAGGGACAGGGGTCTCTAGAGGGGGTGGTCAGGGAACAAGGAACAGGGAGAGCCAAAGCAAGTTCGATATAACGTGTTCTCACCTATAACACGGTGAGATTTTTTTGTCTCCCGGGGACTGCGTTATATCGGGGTAGAAGTGTATATCAATGTCAACTTGGCCACATTGTGCACATATATAGAATATTTCCTTTCCTTTGTTTCTTATAGGTATAGCTTTAATATATTTTCTTATTTTGCCAAATATCAGACATAGGGAGGGTACAGCTGATCTTTATATTGCTGCAGGTTTCTTACTTTTTATATTTCCTGAATCCTTCTGTTTTAACTGTACACTTTAATGTTGCATTAACATTGTGTTTTGCATTTAGACCTCGACTCAGCAAAATGCTGTGACGTTCCACTGAAGTTAGTAGGACCACTTGTGCTTAAAGTTAGGCTAATGCTTAAATACCTTGCTGAACCGAGGCCTTAATGTCCTTCGTAAAGAAAAGGGACCAGATCCTCAGCTGGTATAAATTGGCACAACTCCATTTGAATCCAAAGGAGTTATGCTGATTTACATCAGCTAAGGGCTCCTGATCTCAGCTTTACACTAGTTCTCAAGTAATCATAGGCTTTTTCTACACTGACCATTTTATTTTATTTTATTTTATTTTATTTTTTTAAGTCTTGTTTTACTGCCACTGGTGCAGCCCCACAGGAGGTAGCAGCAGAGGGAGAGCTAGCATATGCCGTGACCACTGTTTTTATCAGTGTATTGTCTAACCCTGCTCAGAGCATATATAGTTGAAACAGTGGTACAAACATCACTTAATGTTGATGCTTTGTCTATGCTTGTGCTCCTATTGAAGGTCCCAGTAGACCTACATCACTGGTAGCATCACCATGAGAGTGTTCACAACAATGGCTGGTGTAGGTAAGACCTATGATGACTTGGGAACTAAAGAAATAAAATCTGAACAGTTGAGAGGCACAGGAATATTTAATCACATTAATTGACAGCGCTCGCTATTTAGAAATATGTAGGAGGTTTATCAGAAAAATCGGGAGAAACCAGACTAGCCATTCTTGATATTTTTAAGGGTTTTTTAAAATAACAGGAATAAACTCTTAATTTAAAATTAATTTAAGAACAAACAAATCTTTCCTTTCAAACCACCTTTATATATATTTTTTAAAGAAACAAAATATATCAGTTGGATGGACAAAATTCAGCACTAGGCCAGTGGCAGATTTTCTAAACCTAAAATATCAGGTGACTCAGTCACAACAGATGGACTGCAGCTATATCTGAGTGGTATCTGCGAGAACTGAAACGGCCATGCGGTCAGCCTCCAAAGAAGTGGGATGATTTCTTAACAAGGAGATATGGACAAACATGGCAAAGGATGGCCAGAGCGAGAGAAGATTGGAATACATATTGTGATCGGCTCAGTCTTAACTGATGAAGGACCGAAAGCCTACGCAGTCTACGCAAAATATCAGGACTTTATGTTCTGTTGTCTTGCATCCCTGCAAGGCTAGAACTTGGAACTGTATAATATTGGGAAGGGGGAAATCCACAGCTTCCCAGTGGGAACAGGCACGCACTTCCTAGGCCTGGAAGGGCCTTAGATAATGGACTTCAACGTTCTGAAATACCTACCATGGAAAAACATTCCATAATCAATTTTAGAGATTTTTATAGTTCCCTCTGAGCCAGGGGTGGGCAAACTACAGCCCATGGGCCAGATCCAGCCCATCGGGGGGGGTGGGGGGAGGGGGCTCTGCACGCTGCCCTCGCCTGTGGGTACCTCCCCCGAAGCTCCCATTGGCCGCAGTTCCCCAGGGGCCGCAGGGACATGTTGCCGGCCGCTTCCGGGAGCGGCACCAGGGCAGGCAGGCAGGCAAGGAGCCTGCCCTGGCCCAGGTGCATGTCACTGCCACCCTGGAGCCACTCCAGGTAAGCGGCGCCGGGCCGGAACCGGAACCCCTCCCACACCCCAACTCCCTGCCACACCCTTCCTGCACCCCAACCCCCTGCCTTGAGCCCCCTGCCACACCTTTCCTGCACCCCAACCCCCTGCCCTGAGCCCCGCTGCATTCCGCACCCCTCCTGCGCCCCAACCCCTGCCACGAGCCACCTGCCGCACCCTGCACCTCTCCTGCACCTCTGCCCTGAGCCCCCTACTGCATCCCAGCCCACACCCCTCCTTTGCCCCAACCTCTTGCCCTGAGCCCCTTCCTGTAGACTGCACCCCTCCACACATCCCGCACTCCCTCCCGCACCCCAAGCCCCTGCCCCAGCCCTACATTCATGGCCCTGCATGCAATTTCCCCACACAGATGTGGCCCTTGGGCCAAAAAGTTTGCCTGCTCCTGCCTGAGTCCTGCATAGGTGAATTTATAATAACTAAAGCACCTGTCTTTTGTAGGCAGAAAGTGTTAGAAATATATTCAATTTTTAATCATCAGGAATGTTTTACAGAGAGCTAAGTCTTCTTGTAATGTATGAGGCATATAAGTAATGGTGTGGTATAAAGCTTTTATTGACATTTGTGTGGGATGACTTCATAACTTTCTTGTAGTTATGAATCCACACTAAATTCATTTTGTAAAATGTCTATCCTGCATCTATCATGTATTCTCTGTATAATGCATAAGACATACATCATATATGTTTATATATAAATAATTGTCCTTTTTCTAACTTAGTCTTTAGATATAAGTGAAATGTTTGTAACCCTCAAAGAATTGCAGCAGGTTTGTAAACGTATGTAAAGGGAGGGAGAAGAGGGTAAATCAGATTTTGTCCCTACTGATTTTGACAATCATATTTTTAAAGTTTTTGTTTTGTTTTGTTTTTTTAACGGAGGGTTAAATAGTATTCAGGTGGCTCTGGAAGAAAGCAGGTTCAACAAAAATTCCTGGTTTTGGTGCACGATTCCTGAAATAAATTTGGATATCTTTTGTTTTTTAAAAATCCATTTTATTTCAATTATTAATACACAACCTCATTACTTACATTTTGAAGTTGGAATCTTCTTAGTAGTTTTGTCAAAGGTGAGGTAAAATGTAATAATTTATAAGACTAAAATTTAAGATCTTTTTTATATATAAACTTGTACTGGTTTAAATAAACTGGTGAAAACTAGTGTGTGGACTCTTATTTTGGTTTGAGTGGTTTATTTTGGTGTAGGTTAAACTTGTTCTTAATTGACGTATGGTAAATTGAAATATGTCAGTCTTAAATCAAAATAAGAGTCCACACTGGGGTTTGCACTGGCTTAAGGAAATCTTCTTAAATTAACAGCTTTATGTAAATCAATGCAACTTCATGGAGACAAGACATACCTGTTCTGGTGCATGTTCAGACTTTTCTGAGTTGAATTGTTTGTGCAAAGTTGTTCTACAAGAATGAAACACTTTTTCCATACTGTGTTGTAGGGATGTGATTTCCACATCAGAATATATTTGTACCTGAATGTATTGATTTATTTATTTTTGTCAAATATGTAACCGAGCCCTTTAAGTATGGCCCCTCCTGTCCCTGCTGCCCAGCCTGTCTCCTATCATCCTCCCTGAAACTTTCTCTCTGCCTCAGAGTTTTTCTGCCTAATATCAGTGATTCTCCATCTTTATCATTTTGTGTATTACTTTGTGATATGATCATCAGATGATGGACCACAGTCCACGCCCCTCAGTCATCGTCCTTCAGCTGCTCTGTTTATTGAAGTGTTGCTGTAGCTCTGTTGGTCCCAGAATATGGGAGAGACAATGTAAATGAGGTAATTTCTTTTATTGGATCAACTTTGGTCAGTGGAAGGTACAATCTTTTGAGCTTCACAGAGCTGTTGGGATAGATTGTTGAGTAAAAGAGGTAACATGTTGGAGGCGGTCACTTGAAATGGGCAATTGGAGGTTACTTTGTTATGCATAAAGGATTTGAAGTGGGCTATTAAGGATAGCAGGCAGTGTGGTATATTGTGGTTTGTTGTAATGAGCCATACAACCAATGTCCCTGTAATCCATGGCTTTTTGTGTCTAGCAGAATTATGAATTTAAGTTCCCAAGCTTGCTTTTTCAAAGTGTTGTGCAGATTTCCCTGGAATCACTTCATGAAAAGAGCCATCCAAATGCCCTGGGAGAACCTGCTTCATTATAGGAAAAAGAAACCCACTGACCACTTAGGTGGCTACTCACATGTTCCCGGAATACTGTAAATTCCAGTACTTCCAGGAACAGCCTGGGTCCACCCCCACTGGCATGACCTCATACACACAGTTCATGTGAGGTCACCCTGCACAGCGGGGAGCCATTTTTAAAATCACCCTATCCCGTCACTCTCGGCATGGCGCATGTGAGGTCACGCTGCACAGGGGACGCTATTTTTAAGTGCTGGAGGGGTGGAGTGGTATCCCCCATCCGATATTGGACCAAACCAGACATGTCTGGTTTTGTCCCAGGTCCAGATAGGGGACAAACCTCTCAAAAAGAGGACTGATCAGTTTAATACCAGATGAGTGGCCTCCCTACTGACTGCACTCTCCTACTTGTCATCTGCCACCCATACAGGGTATCCTCAAACAATTACAGCCCATATTTGATTGGAACCACATCCTGAAAGAAATCTTTCCCAAACCTCTTCTTCTGGCCTTCAAACAACTCCCAACCTCACCAAGCTAATTTTCAGAAGCAAGCTCCCCACAGACCAGCCCTATCTCCACTGCTACAATGATCAATACCTTGCCCCACAACACATCTTTCAAACTTCATGAGTCCTATACATGCTTATCACAACATGTGCTGTACTTCATCCAGTGCACCAAATGTCCCAATAACAACTATGTGGGTGAAATCAGACAATCACTATGCTCTCTAATAAAATCTCACAGAAAAATGATAAGACAAAATTACCATATCACCCGTGGACGAACACTTTTCACAAAGTGATCATTCCATTTTTGATATTTCAGTATTTGTCCTCAAGGGAAACCTGCCAACACCTTCAAAAGGCGAGCCAGAGAACTTAAATTCATAACTGTGCTAGACACCAAAATTCATGGACTTACAGGGATGCTGGTTTTATGGCTCATCACAACAATTTGTAATACACACACTATCTGCTACCCTTACTTGCCCATTTCAAACCCTTTATGCACAACAATCTAACACCATTTCATTTCAAGTGAGTGCCTCCAACATGTTACCCCTTCTACTTAACAATCTGTTCCAACTTGTATTTAGCTCTGCTTCCTTCCCCAGACCTGAAGAAGAGCTCAGTTGCTTGTACCTTCCACCAATAGTAGTTGATCCAATAAAAGAAATTACCTCACCTACCTTGTCTCTCCTTCTAATGAATACAGCTGCCACTACAAGGACATACTCATTGAGGAGATGGATGGGAAGCCTTGACTGACCCCGGAGATGCAGGGGTTGAAAGGGATAGAGGGATCCAGGTCTGGCAGAACTTTGCCTCAAGTTCCCAGCAGTTTTAGGTGACAAAAACAGATAACTTAACAAAGACATCATGCAAATTGCCCAAAATAATTTGATATCAAGTCAAAATCATGAGGAGTGTTAGTGAAGAGTCATTGACTATGGTCTTTGCTGAAAAGTGGTTCAGAATCTACTTTTGCAATCCCTTAGTATAGTGCAGCTATTAACTTTTTCTGTACTAAAGCTAGAACTCCTGCTATGAAATCAGAGAACTTTAAATCAAGCTTTCATCACACTTATGAGCACTTTATCAATAATAGATCAGGCAGTGTTGTATTTGAGACCTTTTTAGTTCTGAACATCTAGGTTTCTTTAGTAAATCTGGTCAGTTGTATTTAGTTTGCATTAAAAGTGTAATGCTAATTGTTATAACATGGAAAAAAATCTTTTTTTTTATTATTATTTGATAGCGCACTTAAAAGAAAGACTAGACGAGTACATTAAGCAGTGGAATGGCCTTGTAAAGGTATTTCGAAATGAGAGGAGAGAAGGTTTAATTCAAGCTAGAAGCATTGGAGCTCAGAAGGCTAAACTTGGACAGGTAGAAAATGTTTGATAAATAAAATCATTTGTATTTTCTTTACATTAAAATAGATATTTTTAACAAATCTTAAAATGGTTATTTTATTATGAACATTGTTGAAATAAGAATGGTTTAAATTCTTAAAACCTCACTATAGTGAGGTATTACACCGTAGTGTAATAAAAAACTTGTGTAAATTTGTGTCAAAATTTAAGATATATGATAATTCAATCAATGTGTGATTTGTATACAGAAATCTCAAATGATATATCTCCCTGCCTTTTTTTTTGTTTGTTTTTGTTTTGTTTTTAAAGGTTTTGATTTACCTTGATGCCCATTGTGAGGTGGCAGTTAACTGGTATGCACCACTTGTAGCTCCTATATCTAAGGACAGGTAACGCTATCCTGTTTTCTATAACTCAGAAAGCCTCCTAAGAAGAAAAATAGTCACAGTAACAATCTTCATGTTTTAAACCATATTCAGTGTGTTGTTCACATTACAACTATTGTGTCATCTCCCAGAGTGGAAGATATGATCATGTAACAAGTGATAGTCATGCAAATAAATCTCTAATTACTTTATTTTAATGAAGGTACTCAAATGTGGATTACATTTAAGGAGAATCCAGTCTGTTGCAATGACTTTATCTTACAGGCCCCCTGTTGTGGAAATGTCTTACTATAGATGAATGAGCAGCCCTCTTAAACAAGATTATTATTAAAGCTAATCCAAAACATTATATTTAAAATGGAGGTAGGAATTGGAGAGAGAAGGAGCTCAATTTTGATTTAGTGGGAATTTTCAGACTACTAAAGTCCCTGTGATCTTAAGGTTGCAATAATTATGGTAGTTATTACAAAAATATATTTGTTTCTCTTAAATCTAAAGTTAGAGAATTGTTTCAAACAAATCCTTGCCTTTGGGATGTGTGTGTCTTGTCTGCATGCCCAGACACTGTGTGAGTAGTTAATGTTGGAACCACAAGCCCTATGTGCACAAAACTCTATTTGAGCCTTTAAAGAGGGCATGGACCCAACCTGCCTCCAATCCTTTAAACCAGCTGGCTGCTGCAGTTGCTCTGTGCTGTTGTTTTAGCTTTAGTTGGCTTATTCAGTAGTTGAAAGAGGGGTATGGGAGTGTGACATATCTTTATTTTAAAGCTGTTGAATCCCTCAGCCTATTGTACCACAAGAGTCTTAACTACAAGTATGTCAGAGGCTTAAAAAGTGCCAGGAAACAAGTCCTGCAAGGCCACTGCACTGGTGATAGGACAGGTCTCCAGGTGCTTCAGTTGGTTGGAATGGGGCACCCTCTCTTGCTCCTGTTCAGTCTAATGTCCCTTTACCTGGGGGAGACAGGTTGTGGAGAACATTGAAGAAACAATTTCAAAGACAAAACCTAGAGAGAGAGATTGGTGCTGAAGGCCACAGCATTGAGGGGTGCTGATAGCTGCTACTCTATTGTACAAAGCCCTGAAATGGAAATTTGCAAAGAGTTAGATGAAAGAGCTACTTTTCTGGTCTCCTGGTTGGAGGTAACGCATTATGCTGTCATTTCCCCTTGTTTGTTTTTCTCATTGTATATAACATTTGCCTCACAAGCCTGGTCCACGCTAACCCCCCACTTCGAACTAAGGTACGCAAATTCAGCTACATTAATAACGTAGCTGAATTCGAAGTACCTTAGTTCGAACTTACCGTGGGTCCAGACGCGGCAAGCAGGCTCCCCCATCGATGCTGCGTACTCCTCTCGCCGAGCTGGAGTACCGGTGTCGACGGCGAGCACTTCCGGGATCGATTTATCGCGTCTAGACAAGACGTGATAACTTAAGCTTTCAATTCAGTCAGTGCATCAGCAGAGCCTATTATGAACACACTGGGAGAAAAACAAGAGACTGTTAATCTTAATTGCATATTGTGTCTGATCACAGCAAACAGTGTATTTGTAAAAACCAAATGTAGAATCTTCTGATGGGATGTTTGGCCATTGTGTTTAAAACCACTGCTGAGAAATGCCTGATCCAACAGCAGCGAAGTTTGATTTGTTTTTTCCCCAAAAGAATGGCTTTATAGGACAACTGTATACTGTACAGACTTGAATAGTGAAAGGCTCCATTTGCAACAGGAAGAGCTAAAACTTTTTTGTTTTTTGACCATTGAGATCCCACATAAATAGCAGCAATTATGGAAAGATTATAAAATCGTGAGATCTGTACTTCCCCCTTCCTTTAACCCTCTCAGGTCTCCCATTTTTCCCCCCACATTGCCCCAGGCAATATTTTATCAGAAGGCCAATGTTAGGATTGGTATGTCAACATTTCTGCCATAACTTGTCTGCTTTCAGTATGCATTTCATAGATTCCAAGCCCAGAAGAGACCATTGTGATCATCTAGTCTGACCTCCTGTATAGCACAGGCCAGAAAACTCCCCCAAAATAATTCCTAGACCATACATTTTAGAAAAAACAATTTATTTAAAAATCGCCAGCAATGGAGAATCCACCATGACCCTTGGTAAATTGTTCCTGTGGTAAATTTTTAACTGTGAGAGTAATTAATGCCTTATTTAACTTCTGACCATTGGATTGTGTAATTTGATGCTCTGGCATCGACATGTGGACTGTTAAAGTATATTATTTTTTTTCTTCCATTAGAATGGAGTTTTACATTTTTGAGATGATACATATTTACATTTGACCTTTCATTTAAGTTACATTTCAATAAAAAATAAAAGTTAATGGTAGATGTATTAGATTAGACAGCATATCTTTCTTAAATTATATTTTACTCTCTTCTTCCCCTTCCAAAATGTTTCAGAACTACATGTACTGTGCCTCTAATAGATTACATAGATGGGAATGATTATTCCATTGAGCCGCAGCAAGGTGGGGATGAAGATGGTTTTGCCAGAGGGGCCTGGGACTGGAGTTTGCTGTGGAAACGAATTCCATTAAGCCACAAGGAAAAGACCAAAAGAAAGCATAAAACTGAGCCTTATCGGTAAAGAGTGCTGTTTTTATTCTGTGAATTGTTTTGAATGCATATCTAAATCCTCTCATTTTTCCCCCTCTTTTCCCATGAACTACGATTCGTGTAAATGTGACATGTGGGTCCTTGTACCTAACCTCATCCTCACTGCCGCCATCCACAACCCTGCAGAACCACATGCACTGTGCCGCTCATAGATGTCGTAGATGGCAACACTTACACTATTATACCCCAAGGGGGTGGTGACGAAGATGGGTTTGCTAGAGGAGCATGGGATTGGAGTATGCTATGGAAGAGGGTGCCTTTGACCAAGCAAGAGAAGGAAATGAGAAAGACACAAACTGAGCCGTATCGGTAATCACTAAATCACTTACCCATTTCTCTTCTTAAGGAGATACTGATCTATTAAATACTTGCACATATTTTTAATACTCTAACAACTGAAGATGCTTTGTCCAAAAAGAAAGCATCTTACTATTACTAATTATTTTGGTCAAACGCTGCTAATGTAGCTTCACTAACTTCTTGTGCCTCTCTGTTTCTGTTGTTATGTACTTAACACTTCTTCAAGCAAAATATAGGATGTATTTCAGAATAATAATTTTCATTTGGAAAAACATGTTCTTATCATTTGGTTTCCAAGCAAAATTCATGGAACTATTAATGGGGGCTCTTTTCAGGTATGGTTTTGGGAATAATAAAAATTGCTTACTTAATTGTTTGTTCCATAATAAGCATGCTACAAACGTTAAAAAAAAAAAAAAATTCATAATACATAAAATGTTTAGGCTGTTTTCTCTTATGGATGCATGTGTACAGCTCCTTGTTAATAGGTCAATGCAAGTGCATCTGGAGCAATATAGCCCTCTTTTTTGTGTCAGATCATTCCCACTTGCTTTATGGAAGGTCCCATCTGACCAATACAAGTGCACTACTTTGAAATCTTAGGAAGATAACCCACTAGCTCTAAGTTTGCTCTCTGTAATGTACTTAACTAAAAAGAATTCCAGTCTGTCTTGGGGGAGGGCTTTAATGAATTTCATGTATTTCATCCTATTTCTTTTGCTTTGTGCATGGAACGTTTTCTTTTCTATCAAAAATACATGCAAATTTTTGCTTAAACATTAGTGTTACTGGACTTTTTTTGAGACTTGGGAGGCTGTGATTCTGCTCTGTATTTTCCCTTATACTACTGTAATCTTGTAACCAATGACTTTTATTTGAAAGCACTTTCACATATTTAGAAAATATGTTTCATAGCACTTTTTATTTGCGGATTAAACAAATTGCAGGAACTGATGTTATGCTTCACTCAGCGCTCACCCTGTGATTCTTCTTTGCAAAAATGGCAAAACATGTTCAAGGAAATTATGAAGCTTTGGTCTATTCAGTACTTTATGTAATATAGACAGTATCCTGTCATAGAGAAGAAGGCTGTCCACATTGGAACTTTATCAGCACTAAATTACTTAGTGTTAAGCTGTTTCAAAGGTTGCTATCACATTCTTTGTCCACAACTTTATAAACTGTTTTCAGAACGGTTCTGAGAATCAGAATTAAAAAAAAAATGGTTTAGGTGACAGCTATAATAGTTGAATTATTGACTGTTTAGCTCTCTTTCTGAAAAAGAACCATATCCCATTATGCCCAATCTATACACACATTTTACAGCAGTAATATGAAAACAATTAAAATTTAGCTAATCATTTTGCTGAAAATAGTAGTATAGGCAGAATAAACTGGTTCTTAAACATTTTGTAATGTGGAAAGATCCTCAGAAATCTTAGTGCTCACCACCTCAGACCTTGTAAAATAAACTGCTGAGCTTGTGTGGATTTTACAGTGTTCTTGTCAGAGGCCAAGATTCAAAATTCAACATTTCAGGCTTGTGCTCTCCTTTAGTTTTGGGGTGCTTGTTCTTTCTGCATATTTCCTTTTTCCATATGATGTTCCACATCCCTGCATTATGCAGCTCTTTGGACTCTGAAAAGGATCCATATGATGCAACTATGTGGAATAAGAGGATGTCGAAAACAACTACAGTAAGTTTTCGTAGTCAAGGGGAACATGCAGAAAGAGCCCACCACACATCTGATCAGAGATTTTCACAGTGATAGATCCACAGTCTTTGTTGCTTTTGTTGGCCTTCCTCTCTGCACACCTGCCACTCTTCTGGGTTGCTCAGAGAATATGTGCTAACTCTACAGCTTAGCTTAAATGGTTCCCTTCCATTCATTTCTGTGCAGGACAGGAATATATAGCCATTAATATTTAAAAGGGATACCATCAAGTTCAAAATTCAATATATTAAAGGAGTCCTTAATGTTACTAATGACACCACCATGAAACAAAGCAGATTTTTAAAATCTATTCACATTTTATGTTACTCGTTTACTTGTTTGGATTTTACTTAGCTCAGCAAGGATGGGCTGGAGACTTTGGTTCTATTCCTGTTTCTGCCACAAATCATCTTGGAGACCAGGAGACTCTATAGTCCTGTTTCCTGATCTGGTGGGGTTGGGTTTTGTTTTGTTTTGTTTGTTTTTAATAATTGCCTACCTCACAGGGGTTGGGTGAGGCTTAATTCGTTAATTTTTCTATAGTGCTTTTTGATCCCGAGGTGAACGATACAGTACAAGTCCAATGAAAATAGACTAGCTAGTTTTCTTTAGCAATGTGCTAGGCACATGAAAGTGATTTTGTTTGCAACCATTGCAGTAAAATGCTTAAATCAAAACTAGAACATCTTTTCATTTAATAGTTTTTAATATTATCAAAATTTTGGCATATGTAGAAGGTTTTACAAAACTCTCTTTTCTTAAACAAAACCTAGATTTGAAGCCTGTACACTGCCCCTCTTAAAAATTTCATTGAGAATAATTCTAAATTATTAATCCTCCATGCCTGGCCCTCCCACTGGTTTCACATTAATAATTTTTTTTTAAGTATGGATTAAACCTGTATAACTAGAATCTTGCACAATGAGATTTCAAGGTGGCAGCTTCTCAGAACACAATTTGTGTACTATAGAGTCTAGTCCACTTTACATGCTCTTGTATGCATCACGAAATGAATAACCTCTTCTGTTTGTCGCCACAATGGTTCTTGTCATGGCAATAAGTGGCATGTAACTTCAGATGCAGATTGGCTGAAAAGTGTGGGCCAATGCTCTATGTAATTAATAAGTGACTGCTTTAAAGCAAACACAAGTATCAAATTCAGAGAATCATTGAAGGCTTATAATGAACCAGTAATAAAGCCAAGTAATTTCTAAATGTATTGCCATCAGTCTAATCTTTTACCCGCATTAACAGGAAATTGCTTCTTATATTAAGAGTAACTTTTTTTTTTCCCCCCAGAGGACTGTCATGTTCTGTTGGTGAAAGGAATTACTTTGTTTGTTCTTTCTCTTAGGTCCCCTGCAATGGCTGGTGGATTATTTGCCATTGAACGTGATTTCTTCTTTGAACTGGGTCTCTATGACCCAGGTCTTCAAATCTGGGGTGGTGAAAACTTTGAAATTTCTTACAAGGTAACAGCAAAATTGATCTGCCTTTTAAAATGAAAAATTAACTTAGTTCTAGAAATACTAACATAGATGGACATGACTTTAAAGAATGCTGTCAAGAAACCTAACCTGCCGATATTTCCCCCCCTTCCTAATCACCCTTCTGGGTGAAAAATGACCCTATGGTTCTTCAGAACTATGGACAATTCTTTAATAAAAAAAAAAATAGGCTTCCCAAAACAAGGACTATAAAAATGGAAAATTCCCAGTGAGGTGACTCATCACCAACAAAACCAGGGCACTGAATTTTTTTTTGATTGCTAGACACATGCATGCTCTTCCATCCAGCAAGACATTTAAGATGATAAGAATTAGTTTCTTATGCCCCTTTAGAACAGAGAGCTGTGTCCCCAAAAACAGGAACAAATGTTTTAGACAGAATTTCTGATCGGACATCCTTGACAATGACCCTTAAATTTTGGGCTGAATTTTATTAAAGTAACTGAGCACATTTGTAATCAGATTGGTGTTGCAATCGGATCTCTCCTAATGAGCCTCAGTCCTCATTTGCAACACCTTTCTTTTTCCAGTCCTGGGTCTTGCTTGAGCAAGGACTAGTTTGGGTCTAGAAAGTGACCAATGGTCTGTGTAGTGATTTTTGAAATGATGATGGAGGTCATTACGTAGTCCTGTAATGAACATTTAAACTAGTTTAACTTCTGGACAAAAATAAAACTGGAACACAACTCTTCAGAACTGAAAGCCACTTTAACTGATGATGTGTTCGAGCTTACAAATATAAAAGTATTATGTAATATCAAAATTTGTAAAGGAAATCTCTTTAGTAAACATTTAACAAAATTGCAGAAAGAAAACCAATAGGATAATAAGATCCACATAGTCAAGAAAGTAAAATATTATGAATAATACTAACTGTTATGAATAGATGGTCCCAAGTCATGCAGTCCTAATCTGGAATTAGATGTGATTTGGAACATCCCCAGTGTTTTTAATGTGTTCAGATCATGTGTGATAGTTCAGGCCCATCTTTAATTATAAACATTTAAAAGCAGCATTATTTAGACTACATTTAAACTGTCTTTCTTTTTTCTTAAATTTAATGGATGACCCTAAAGTGGTGTGTGTTATTGTTTCAGTGTTACTTTTTCATTTTGGTGTTCTTCACCTCTTTTTTGGTTTTAGCGTTACAACAGTAATGTTGATGGGTAAATGGGTTTCCATTAACTGGAGGCTTGATCTCTTCAGATGTCAACAAACCCCATTAAAAGACACCGTCAGGATGGTCTAGATCAGGGGTGGGCAAACTATGGCCCACGGGCCGCTTCTGGACCATCAGATGTTTTTATCCGGCCTTTGAGCTCCTGCCGGGGTATGGGATCGGGGGCTTGCCCTGCTCCGCCACTCCAGCCAGGGAGGGGGGTTCGGGGCTCCCCAGCCCCCAACTCACAATGCCCTTGATGAGCACCATCTTTCTCCCCCCCCCCCCCCATGCGGCAGTGCGCCCAATCTCCTTCCGGTCTCCTACGGCCCTACACTCGAGAGCCTTGAAAACATCCAGGGGCCGCATCCGTCCCAGCTAGGGTGCCTCCACCCATGACGGTGTCCGGTACGGCCCTCTTGGAGTCACTGCTGGCAGGGCCCCTAGGAGTCCCCGGTACTGCCCCTGTAGAGCTCCCCCACCCTCGCGCCACACCCCCCACCTCGCTACCATCTCTTATAGAGCCCCCACCATGCTACACCCCATAGAGTCTCCCTCCCGCACCAGGCATTCATGCCTGCCATACAATTTCCATACCCAGATGCGGCCCTCAGGCCAAAAAATTTGCCCACCCCCTGGTCTAGATAATGAGTGCAGAGGACTGGACTAGATGACCTCTTGAAGTTCCTTCCAGTCCTATGATTCTATGAATATGTGATTAGGATTATCTCCTAGTTTGGGTGCAATTGTCTTAAGTTTGTCCTTCAGTGACTGCTACTGTACTTTGGGATGAACAAATCTATCCAGAACAGAGTAGTCCAGTGAGTTACTCAAGGGTTCCATGTCCCCATAACTTTCATTAGGAAAAATATGTGGGGTGAGTATAAATGCAAGAACACTGCCTATGATGATGAAATGTGAGCTGATGTTTAATAAAATAAATCCTGCCCAGCTCCAGTTTCTGTATACCCATTTATTCCTGTCTTTGCAAATAGTCATGGAATAGGATCCCAAAAACATTATTTATAGAATGCTGTTTGTAAACATGTCCATTGTAGAATTGAAGAATGAATTGGATACAGCCCAGGACTTTTATTTCAAGCTCTCATTGTCAATTTTACTTCAGGCTTAAGCATAAATTTATTTTATGAGCTCAGCATGTTATCTAATTAATGTAATTAATTTTTTTTAATCTATTGTAAATTAGTTTGTAATTGTTTGTTTTGTTTTGTTTTTTTAAAAGTTTAGTTTACATGTGTATTGTCAACTTTTCCACCACTCTGTTCTTGAACTTATAGATCTGGCAATGTGGAGGGAAGCTCTTGTTTGTTCCTTGTTCTCGTGTTGGACACATCTATCGTCTCCAGGGTTGGCAAGGAAATCCACCCCCAGTGTACGTTGGGTCCTCTCCTACTCTGAAGGTGAGGCTTTACTTAAAACTGCAGAGTAGTTTAACTTAAATAACAATGCTTGTACACATTTCTTCTTTATTACAAGTCTTGGAGTATATATCTCTAGGGAGTGCTCCACTGTAGGATGCGCATGCACCCACACGCTTTAAACCAGAGAATTCAAAACAGTGTCTGCAGGCACTTGCCTGCACAGAGTAGAATCTTGTGCCTTCAAACGAGCATATAAGGAGGCAAGGATCTGCTGTCACTCGGTTCCTTTCAACTGCCTGCGGCTTGAGACAGAGCGATGAGTGTCCATTGAGTCTCAGCTTCCTGCTTTTTTTGTATGCTATTTTTATTCTTAATTTTTTTATTTCTTTAGTTTTATACAGTTGTTTAGAAGGGGGCTTATCTCCCCAACACCCCACTGTGTTATACTGTGGGGTTTAAGCCCTGCCATACCTGCCACAGGTCTTTTCCCAGTAGTGATGAACATTTGAGCTGTGTCGACTGCCTTGGAGACAGCCACATCCCATTTAAGTGTAAGGTTTGTACAGGATTTAAAGGCAGGTCTTTGAAAGATGTGTGGCTATGTTGTACTTAAAGTACTGCACAGGATCTTTTCGGGGGAATAAGACAAAACGCCACATTTATTAGTAATACATGTATTCATTAACACTGTATTATATGCATATAATATATTACACGTACACTCACACACACACACAAACACACTCCGTCTTGTTGTTACCAATTAGTTGCTCCCCTTAACTTCACTGGCCAGGTGAGTTAGATGGGGGAGGGGGTGGAGCCGGGCTTCTGCCGATCCGGATCGATGCTCCCATGTTGACAAGACGAGACCCGGGGTCCTCTGCAAGACACCTCATTTTTATAGCAGCTTTCCTCTTATGCAAATCTATACCAGATTCAAACTCTGTGTCTGTGTCCATTGGTCCTTTGTGCTGCTTTCTTTTGAGTGTTGTCCCAATGCTGCAAAGAGGGTGTTTCCAAAAGAAGGTGCTTGCTTCTAACCCCCGAGGCTGTCAGTATGTCTGCTTGTTTTTAATTAGCCCACTTGACACGTTTTATTGTCCTTGGGTCTGGCTCCCAGCCCCTCTCCAACAGTTGAGGCTGTCTGGAGGTGCTGCCTTCCATGCCTTGCTCATCCACACTTCATGCATTCAACAGGGCAATTGATTAAGAGTGGGGGGGGGAGAGCTCTTGTTCTACTGCTAGCAAAAAGAAAATTTTCTTCTATCTTATTCTATCCTTAGGGGCTATAATATTATACCAAGGGCAATGCAAAGTTTCTAAATGAGGCTTTGATACAAAGTCCCATGAAAACAGAGGTCACATGTGGGTAGACCCACCACAAGGTTATATGAAGAGGCACAATGTAAAGTCATATGAAAATTATCAGAGATTTATCTACAGCTAGACTGAAGCTCCTGCTAATGGAGTGTTCACTAACTCAGTGGTGTCCGCTCTCTCCACCCCCATATGTCGGTCTTAACATCTGAGGCAGCCTCAGTGGCAGCATCACCTTCAGAGTTTAGGATTTCTAAGAAGCCTCTTTCTCTTTCCAGAGAGACTAACGAGGGGTAGGTCACCCCATAAATCACTCTCTGAGGTTCTATGAGAACCTGATATCAAGCCACCAGTACCCCACAAGAAGCAGCATGTGGATGGGGCTTCTAACAGACAGCACAGGTAGCAGTCTACCTCAGTACCGACTGATCCTTCCAGGCACTGAGATATGCACAGGGCTACGCATGCTCTGATACCATCACCTCCCTTACAGCAGGGCTCTGAGGTTGGAGAAGCTCCTCTACAAGCCTCATCAGTACTGTGCTCAACATCTCAGCAACGCCAGGCCCCAGCACTGGACACAGTTTTCTGGATACAATAGCCCTGCAGATTTCTTTCCCTGTTTATTCCAGAGGTATTGGAGTCTTCCCTACTGTGATCCTCTATCAGGGCTCCATCCCCAGTACTGCTCAGGTGGCTTGAACCCTAATTGGACCTCCATCTTTCAGTACACCACCAATGATTGAGACTCCTCCCTTCAACCTTGGGGATGATTCTTCAGACTCTGAGGTCTCAGTACAGGGCTCTTTTTTGGTAACTTAACACTACAGGCCACTGAGCCAGTATTCTGGAGACCCCACCATATGTCCAAGAGTCAGGAATTATGAGTATCTGTGGGGACTCTTCTCCTGTCTCCCCTTACCCCCCCCCCCCCCCCCAGTGGGCTTACTGGAATCCATTGGGTTATCTCTGTGAACAATTTTATAGGGTTCCAACCAGAAAGAGACCACAGTACCGCATCATTCACAGACACTGACTGACCAACCTTCAGTACTGCATGATCATCCTCTGGTACTTTGTGCCCCCTTGGCAACAGGAGATACCCAGGAGCAGTAGGACTTCCATATGGATGGAAACTCACCCCCATTAGCTAAGTCCTATTCATCCGCAGATGAAGTGGAAATGCCACCACCACCTTCTTATGCCGATGATTTTCGGGCCTTTGAAGACCTCATATGAAACACCTGGTGGAAACTCTCCAGATCCCATTAGAAGAGATCCAAGAGACTCAACTCTCCTTGGTGTACATGTCAAAAATCACCAAAAAATGAGGCGGTTATTGCCTGCTCATGCAGTCTGGCCAACACCCTATCACTATCCAGTCCACCTTTAAATGGGCAAATAAAAAGTATTATATTCTAGTCAAGGAGATGGAGCATTTCTTTTCCCACCATATTCCCAGTTCTCTAGTGGAGGACGCAATTAACACAAGGAATAGAGAGATTTTCTCCTTATGATAAGGAGTCCAAACTTTTAGACCTCCTGGGTAGGAAAAGCTACTCCTTGGCAGCTCTTCAGTTTTGCAAAGCAAACTACCAAACCCTGTTTGAGAAATACAACTTCAACACAAATTCCAAGTTCACTCATTTTATTGAACATCTGCCACAGGACCAGAGACAAAAAATTCAGGCCCTCATTTGAGAGGGTCAGTTGATAGCCAAAACCTTCCTCCAAGCTGCCCTCGATGCCATAGACATGGCTTCTAGATCCCTCACTGACTGTGGTTACACAGAGAGCATCTTGGTTCCAGCCTTCCAGTCTCCCAAGAGAGGTGCAGAATACAGTTGAAGACCTTCCCTTTGAAAGGACAAGCTCTTCAGCTGACATGGACTCTTCCCTCTACACTCTGAGGGACTCAACAACTACTTTGTGGTCACTGGAAATTTATGTTCATGCAACAAAAAGATGGTTTAGTAGATCTCAAATGTCATAGTAATATAGGCCATTCCAGTCCACCTGCAACAGGTTTTTCCCAGGCTTTCAGAGGAGGAGATCTAGACCTCAGAACAGAGGACCCCATCCCCTTCTACAGCAATATCATCTGCACCTCCCTTTTAAGAAACACTTTTGACCTCTCGGTCAAAGGCCTCAACCAATCTACCTTCCATTTCCTCCTGGCCTGGGCACAAATTATCTTAGACAGATGGATTTTGGAGGTGATCAAAATGGAATAGTGTCACACTGTCTGGAATGATTTATGACCATGAATTTCTGTCTCAGGGCAGATTGACAAAAGCAGAACAGACACCCCAAACTGGGGGATATGTTCTATAATTAATTTCAGCAAGCCAGTAACAAATGTGAGCTCCTGGATCACAGTTTTACCATAGAGGCACAGGTAGACTGGAGAGCCCAAGGGGACTATCTATCAAGGGTGACCAGACAGCAAGTGTGAAAAATCAGGACAGGGGGTGGGGGGTAATAGGAGACCATATAAGAAAAAGACCCTAAAATCGGGACATCTGGTCACCCTAATCTTGCCACCCAGGAAAGCTGGACTTAGGGTATGTCTACACTATGAAATTAGGTCGAATTTATAGAAGCCGGTTTTATAGAGATTGGTTTTATACAGTGGATTGTGTGTCCCCACATAAAATGCTCTAAGTGCATGAAGCCGGCGAGCCGGCAGACCGCATCCACAGTACAGAGGCTAGCGTCGACTTCCAGAGCGTTGCACTGTGGGTAGCTATCCCACAGTTCCTGCAGTCTCCGCCGCCCATTGGAATTCTGGGTTGAGATCCCAATGCCTGATGATGCAAAACAGTGTCGTGGGGGGGTTCTGGGTACATGCCGTCAGGCCCCTCCTTCTCCGTCAGAGCAACGGCAGACAATCGATTTGTACCTTTTTACCTGGGTTACCTGTGCAGACAACATACCATGGCAAGCATGGAGCCCGCTCAGCTCAGCTCACCGTCACCATATGTCATCTGGGTGCAGGCAGACGTGGTACTGCATTGCTACACAGCAGCAGCCCCTTGCCTTTTGGCAGTAGATGGTGCAGTATGACTGGTAGCCTTCATCGGCGATCTGGGTGCTGGCAGACGTGGGGCTGCATTGCTACACAGCAGCAGCCCCTTGCCTTTTGGCAGTAGATGGTGTACTAAGATTGATATCTGTCATCGTCGTTTCCAGTTCAATCAGAGGCACCTGGGCAGACATGCTTTGTCTCCTGGAGACTCAGTCCTGCCGGCAGTCCTATTGAACCATCTTGACGATGATGGCTAGCAGTCGTAGTACAGTATCTTCTGCCAAGCACCCAGAAGATGCCGAGAGCTATCTGTCATGCTGCACCGTCTGCTGCCAGCTTAAGATGTAAAAAATAGATGTATTCATTTGCTTCCCCCTCCCTCCATGAAATCAACGGCCTGCTAAACCCAGGGTTTTGAGTTCAGTCTTCGGGGGGGGGGGGAACCATTCTGTGTGACAGTTGTTTGTGTTTCTCCCTGATGCACAGCCACCTTTGTTGATTTTAATTCCCTGTACGCCATGTCGTCAGTCGCCCCTCCCTCCCTCTGTCAGTTTCGTGCCTTTTTTCAGACCAGATGTCATAGCACTGGGATCATGGAGCCTGCTCAGATCACCGCGGCAATTATGAGCATTATGAACACCACACGCATTGTCCTGAAGTATATGCAAAGCCAGGACATGCCAAAGCAAAACCAGGACCAGCCGATGAAGCGATTGCAGCGCGGCAACGAGAGTGATGAGGAAATTGAAATGGACACAGCCCTCACACAAGGTACGGACCCCAGCAATGTGGAAATCATGGTGTTACTGGGGCAGGTTCATGCCATGGAACGCCGATTCTGGGCCCGGGAAACAAGCACAGACTGGTGGGACCGCATCGTGTTGCAGGTCTGAGACGATTCCCAGTGGCTGCGAAACTTTCGCATGCGTAAGGGCACTTTCATGCAACTTTGTGACTTGCTTTCCCCTGCCCTGAAGCGCCAGAATACCAGGATGAGAGCAGCCCTCACACTTGAGAAGCGAGTGGCGATAGCCCTGTGGAAGCTTGCAACGCCAGACAGCTACCGGTCAGTCGGGAATCAATTTGGAGTGGGCAAATCTACAGTGCTGTGAGCTATCTTCATTGTCTTCATCATCATCATCATATTCCGCGTACCCCGAGCCCGCTTCCCTGTTGCATGTTTCTCCATTGACGGAGTCAAAGCACACGGTTGGGGTAGTGGTGGCTGCACCCTCTAGAATGGCATGCAGCTCCGTGTAGAAGCGGCATGTTTGCGGCTCTGCCCCAGACCTTCCGTTTGCCTCTCTGGCTTTGTGGTAGGCTTGCCTTAGCTCCTTAATTTTCACGCGACACTGCTGTGCGTCCCTGTTATGGCCTCTGTCCTTCATGGCCTTTGAGACCTTTTCTAATATTTTGCCATTTCGTTTACTGCTACGGAGTTCAGCTAGCACTGATTCGTCTCCCCCCCCCCCCCCCCCTTATATGGCGAGCAGATCCCGTACCTCCCGTTCTGTCCATGCTGGAGCTCTTTTGCGATCCTGGGACTCCATCATGGTTACCTGTGCTGATGAGCTCTACATCGTCACCTGTGCTCTCCACGCTGGGCAAACAGGAAATGAAATTCAAAAGTTCGTGGGGCTTTTCCTGTCTACCTGGTCAGTGCATCTGAGTTGAGAGTGCTGTCTAGAGTGGTCACAATGAAGCACTGTGGGATAGCTCCCGGAGGCCAATAACGTCGAATTCCGTCCACACTACCCCAAATCCGACCCGCAAAGGCCAATTTTAGCGCTAATCCCCTCGTCGGAGGTGGAGTAAAGAAACCGGTTTAAAGGGCCCTTTAAGTCGAAAGAAAGGGCTTCGTCGTGTGGACGTGTCCAGGCTTAATTCGATTTAACCCTGCTAAAGTCGACCTAAACTCGTAGTGTAGATCAGGGCTTAGTGATAAATGGTCACTTACCTGAATATTTTGTGATTTTTTGGTATTACTCCCAGTCCCAAGCCCCCAGATCAAGTTGTACCTTAGATCTCACCCCAAAAACATAAGAGCATAAAAATGGGCATACTGGGTCAGACCAAAGGTCCATCTAGCCCAGTATCCTGTCTTCCGACAGCGGCCAATGCCAGGTGCCCCAGAGGGAATGAACAGAACAGGTAATCATCAAGTGATCCATTCTGTTGCCCATTCCCAGCTTCTGGCAAACAGACACTAGGGACACCATCCCAGTCCATCCTAGCTAATAGACATTGATGGACCTATTCTCCATGAATTTATCTAGTTCATTTTTTGACAACACTGGTAGCCAATCCTATGGTAAACTAATTAAGAGTTTGTTAACTAGGAAAAAGAAATTAGTTATTTACAGGTTCAAACAGGCAACATATATGCACAAATGAATTTGTCTGTGACTCAAAAGGTGACAGATGTAGTAATCTGTCAGCATTGAATGTCTTTTCAGGGCTCACCCAGGTTGATCCTGGTGATTTATGCTTTTTGTTTCTTAACTCCAGCCCTTGTAAGAGTCCAAACAGCAAAGAGATGAGAAATCTTCATCAGCTATCTTTATTTCCCTTTACCTGCCTTCTAACTGATAGGACAAAGCCTTTTGCACATACTTCTCCATGGATGGATGGGGCAACCAATAAAGCTTTTGTCCTATAATAGCCCACTTAATTTTGATAGCCCTCCTGGATGAGTGGGGAGAGCCACTCTTCCCATCTGAGTTCACAAGTTCAGAGCAGGCATTTTTACAATTATAAAACAAAATTATATATTTTACCTTGTAGCATGGAATACAGACATTACAAGTAAGATTAATGCATGCAGCAACTAACAAGCATTTTATAGAGTCTAAACACATTGTTACAAATCTTAACATCTTGAACAATATTAAAATATACTTGAGCTGTTCTGGTTTCCAGCTATGAAATTGTCAATGTTCAGCTGAAGTCTATAGACTTGGCAAGTGCTGGCACCTGGTTTACCAGTATCACAGATACTCCATGCATTTCCCCTGCCACCTGTCTTCCCTATCCCTCTTCCCCTCTTAGAAAGATCTCTTGAAACAAGACATCCAGTCTTCCTTACTCCTGCGGGTAATTGAGTCAGTTCCCCCAGAGTTCATCATCTATTCCAACTATTTCTTAGTTCCCAAAAGGGGCAGAATCCTTGACTTAAGAAACTTGAACACCTGTATCCTTTCCCAGCACTTCAGGATTGTGATGCTAGCCACTGTAATCCTATCCCTATATCCAGAAGACTGGTTTGTTGTCCTTGACCTCCAGGAAGCCTACTTTCATGTAGTTACCCACCTATCCCAAAAACATTTCCTACGCTTCAAATTAGGCTCAGAACGCTACCAATACAGTCATTCCCTTCAACTGTCCACAGCCCCAAGGGTCTTTACAAAGTTGCTCTCAACAGTGGAAGCCCATCTGCATCAGTGGAGCATAGCAGTATTCCCTTACTTGAATGTTTGGCTCCTGAGGGGTTGATCATTTCTAGAGGTCCAGTTTGCAATCTCCAGGGCTCTAGCCCTGTTTCACTCTCTGGACCTTCACATCAATAGAAGTCCACACTGACCCCAATTTAAAGAATTGACTTGATTTGAGCCACTAGACTCCCTAACCGTCACAGCCTATCTTCCCAAAGAGAGATTCTCCCCTTTGTCCACTCTAATCTCAATAATACAACACAGCTCACAAACAACTTCAAGAACTTGCTATAACTCATTGGCCACATGTCAGCCTCTATGTCCATCATGCCTCATGCAAGACTGCACCTCAGGTGCCTTCAGACATGGCTAAGGTCAGGGTACACCCCACACAGACTGTCTTTCCAAGCGCATCACAGTTCTGGACTCCAGTGGTGGAAGGACCCACTGAAGGTCTGCATGGGAAACCCATTCTCACATCCCTCACCCTCAAAGATCCTCACAACAGATACTTCTGAGATGGGAAGCTCACTTCCAAGGGGCCACAGTCCAGGGCAAGTGGTCTGTATAAGAGGTTATGTTCCACATCAACATTCTGGAGCTGACAGCAGTTAGTTACACTCGCCAATACTTCTTTCACCCCATACAGGGTCATTCCATCAGTGTAATGCTGGACAAAAGAGCAGCACTATATTATCAACTGATGGGGCAGAGCAAGATCCCAGTCCTTTTGCTTAGATTCATTAAGGCTGTAGAACCAGTGCATTTCCCATCAGATAGAGATCTCTGCTGTCTATCTTCTAGGCCTCCAGAATACAGTTGCAGACTCCCTGAGCAGACATTTCCTTCAGGACCACAAATGGGAGCTCAACGATTGTCTTCCACAGCATGTGACAGATTCAGGGCTTCCCAGAAGCAGACTTCTTTGCCACCCCAAACAACACAAAAAGCCACCTTTTCTGCTGCAAGGGAGGATACAGCTGCGACCCACTGGGAGATGCCCTCATAACACTGTGGCTCCATCCCCTGTTGTATGCTTACCTGCCTCTACCTCTAATCTTCAAGCCCTTACTCAAACCATGTCAGGAAAGAGCAAGGCTCTCCTCAGCACAGCACCAAGACAAGTGACATCTCTGTGACAACACCTCTCTCTCTTCCAATCAAGAAGGATCTCCTGATGCAGAACTCAGGGACCCTGATCCATCCCAACCCCTCCTCCTTGAACCTAAGAGCATGGTTCCTGGATGGTTCTTGAGCATGGAGCTAACCTGTTCAGATGAAATCCAGTCAGTTCTCCTATTAAACAGGAAATCTAGTACTCTTAAAACTTTTTCAGAAGTGGACATGCTTACACTTTTGGTGTTCCCCTTGGTTCTTCCCAAGCCTCAGAGGTTCTGCTTTCCAAATCCTGGACTACCTGTTGGATTTAAAGATGCACAGTCTATCATTGAGCTTAATTGAGGTACATTTGGCTGCTGTAACAGCCATCCACTCATCTGTTGAAGGCTTCTCAGTCTTTGCCCACCCTACTACAGCTAGATCCCTCAAGGGCATATGCAATTTGTTTCCCCCTACGGAATCCAGCTCCCCAGTAGGACTTCAGATTGGTTCTTAGTGCACTGAGGAAACCTCCATTTTGAACCAATGGTGGCCTGTTCCCTCTCCACATCTCCAAGACTTCATTCCTCAAAGCCATCACTTCAGGCAGTGAATGGGAGAGCTCAGTGCTCTTATGGCTGACCCACTATTTACCACCTTTTATAAAGATAAGGTAACACTACATCCCCCTCCTCGCTTCCTCCTGAAGGTGTCTTTGGAATACCACATTAAGCAAGAGATACACCTGCCTGTGTTCTACCCAAAAACCTCATACCTCCAGAGGAACAGACCAGTTAACGTAGACTAAATGTCAGAAGGACCCTCGCCTTCTACCTTGACAGGATTAAGATCATCCTAAGCTATGTATATCATTTGCAGAGGGGATGAAGGGTCAACCTGTTTCCACTCAAAGTGGGTTTTGGGTTGCATCTTAACCTGCTAAGAATCTGCTAGGATGCAGCTAGTTCCTTCATAGAGTGACAGCATGTTCCACTGGAGCTCAGTCCACATCTGTACTCTGCTGAAGGATGTTCCTGTAACAGGAATTTGTACTACAGCAACTTGGCCTTCCATTCATACCTTAGCTAAGTATTACACTGTTTTACCTGCTTCCAGGTATTATACTGCCTTTGGTAACACAGTTCTCTGAAACATTTTGGACTTGCCTCTTCAGTACTAACTTCCTGGCTGAGTTACTGCTTGGGAATCTCCTAAAGTGGAACATATATTCTTAAAGGAGGGAGACATTACTTACTGTACAGTAATTGGAATCCTTAGAGATATTTTTTTTCCTATGGGTGCTCCACCTCCTGTCCTCCTTTCTCTCAACTCTGAGACTCTGCTTCGCAGTCAAGAAGGAACTGAATGACAGTAGGTCCATGCCTCCTTATATGCCCTTGTTTGGAAGCCACAGGCACTGGTATGAGCAGGCATGAGCCTGCAGACACCACTTTGCATTCTCTGGTCAAGAGGCACTGGCACATGGTGGAGCACCCACAGGGACAAAATATCTTGAAGAAATCAAGTTACTGTACTTTCCTTATTTAAAGAAACCTCATTTTTCTTTAAGAATAGTCAGTAAGTCCTTTATTCCAACTGCCTTAGTCTGATAAATCTGATTGAAGCACTTGTTGTTTATATGAAAATTCCTCATCAGGAATTATTTTCTCCCTGCTGAATAAAATATATATCACTACTGTCCTTGTAAATACAGTGTGATGCACTTCTGTGCTATAATAATATTCTGTTCTAGTTTAAAGTGCAGTTCTGTTCTGAAAGTGACAATGTAAAACTGATACCTTCTTATTAAACAGGTCTACTCCCTTGTGTATTCAGTCATATCTGCTTACTTCAATGACAAGAATGTTTTAATTGCATACTGTTAACATTGTCTGTACCATGCTGAAAGAAAGAAAGAGAACCATCTGTGGCAGATGCATTCAAATACTACCGTGATGAGGTCCATATAAAAAATTTAGATAAAAATGTGAGCTAGACTAGGGTTACCATTCGTCCGGATTTACCCGGACATGTCCTCCTTTTGTGTGCTAAAAATAGCGTCCGGGGGGAATTTGTAAAGCACTCACAATG
>NC_048302.1:71061795-71122866 GCF_013100865.1 Trachemys scripta elegans
CGGGGGGCGCGCCCGCGCGCTCGCCCGGCCCCGGGCCGGCGCCGGTGCGGGCGGGGGGGGGGGGGGGGGGGGGGGGGGGGGGGGGGGGGGGGGGGGGGGGGGGGGGGGGGGGGGGGGGGGGGGGGGGCGGGGGGGGGGGGGGAGTGGGGAGAGGGATCGGAGCAGTCAGGGGACAGGGAGCAGAGGGGTTTAGATGGGTTGGGAGTTCTGGGGGGGGCTGTCAGGGGGTGGGGAGTGGTTGGATGGGGCGTGGGAGTCCCAGGGGTCTGTCTGGGGGTGGGGGTATGGATAAGGGTTGGGCAGTCAGGGGACAAGAGGCAAGGAGGCTTAGATAGGGAGTGGAGTCCCTGGGGACAGTTAGGGGCAGGGGTCCCAGGAGGGGGCAGTCAGGGGACAAGGAACGGGGGGAGGGTTGGGGGTTCTGGGGGGGAGGGAAGTGGGAGGGGCAGGGGCGGGGCTAGGGCGGGGCTCCTCCCGTCCTCTTTTTTGCTTGTTGAAATATGGTAACCCTAAGCTAGACAGCTTACTACAAGGAAGATGAAGGGGGGAGAAGGGGGGAATAAGACCGCGTGTGATAAGATTGTGCGAAGTTAAAGATCATTTTACACTTTTTATTTTCATATATGTATGTTTATAATCATAATTCCTGTTAGTACTGCTGAGCCAATGCAGGCGTGGGAGAGGAGATAGAATCTCTCTTTTCTATCAGTTGAACTGTTTAAGGCCTGATCCACACTTAAAACTCAGGTTGAAAAATTTATGCCCCTGAGAGATGTCATTAAGCCTACCTATGTTCCAGTATAGACACCACTAATTCAATGAAAGGGTGACAGAAGAATTCAATCTGCTACCAAGAGGGGGGGATTAACTACAGTGACAGAAAAAACCCTTGTGTTGCTGTAGCAAGTGTCTGCACTACAGCAGTGCAGTGACATAGCTGTGCTGCAGTGGCATCTGTAGAGTAGACAAAGCCCTAAGATCTAAATCAGTTACACTTGTGGAATCCAGTTGGGGGTTAATAAGTGTCACTCTATTTTAATGCTAGGAAGTGTAAAAGTTGAAAATAAACTCCAGAAGACACCTCACATTTTCTAGAGTATTGCAGTCAAATGAACAGCACTGTTTTCATTCTACTCATAACTAAGGCATCTTTTTCTTCAAAAAAGAGAATTCCCTAGATTTAGTTATAATTACAGTCTTCACTAAGATCACTTAATTATGCTAGTCTTACCCCCAAAATATATAAAAAGGCTACTTTTGTGCTGTATCTTCTGTAAAGGTGGCAAGTTGAGTGCTGTATAATACGTATTAACATGTTTCTAAGAATTCTTAAATCTGGGATTAAATTCCTCATACATACAACGTATTGGTTTTATTTTGCAGTAGTGATGTTTTTTTTTCTCCTCCCTACAGAACTATGTCAGAGTGGTGGAAGTTTGGTGGGATGAGTACAAAGATTACTTCTATGCCAGTCGTCCAGAGACAAAAGCACTACCATATGGGGATATATCTGAGCTGAAAAAGTTCCGTGAAGATCACAACTGCAAAAGTTTTAAATGGTTTATGGAAGAAATAGCCTATGATATAACCTCACACTATCCCTTACCATCTAAAAATGTGGACTGGGGAGAGGTATGTACAGTAAATGCATCTAAAATCAGCACATGCAATAGGTTTTTAAAGTTGGGAGTCCACAATGAAGCCACTGTAACTTCTTGTACCTGATAAATATTTTAATATTTAAACAGAAAACAAAGAATTATTTTGGAAAATGAAGGAATATGTATATTATTTTTTTTACATGTAAGGCATGCACCTCAATTTATGTTTAATATTATCTTGCCTGCGTGTGGGAGCTAAATCCAAGGAGGCTGTTAAGTGGCATGCAAACAAAACAAAACAATGGCAAAGATAAGGCTCCTTAAGTAACAATGGGTGGAGCTATTAATTGGGGGAATGCTACCCTGCTCCAATCTGGTTGGCATGTTTTACTCTTCTCAAGGCTAAAAGGCTAAGATCATAGAGGATCCTAAACCTTCAAGATGCTGCCCTATAGAAGAAGGGGGGATGAGTGGGCTGTCAGCAGCCATAGTGAGTCTCTGGCAGACAGACATGCAGCAGGCAGGCTGGCTCTCCAGAGATGGTAATAAACTGAACCTACCCAAGCTATGAATAGAGAGAGTAATCTTAGGCAGACTAATAAGTGTATGCAACATTTAGTTGTTCTAACCCATTTTCTTAGATGCTGTGTTCTTTTTGGCAAATCATACTACACCTCTACCCCGATATAACGCTGTCCTCAGGAGCCAAAAAATCTTATCGCGTTATAGGCAAAACTGCGTTATGTCGAACTTGCTTTGATCCACCGGAGTGCACAGCCCTGCCCCCCTGGAGCGTTGCTTTACCGCATTATATCCAAATTCGTGTTATATCAGGTCACGTTATATTGTGGTAGAGGTGTACTTTGTTTTGAATAAGCTACTTTTTGAGTCACTTTAACTAGCTGCTGGTCACAGGTCTCCAGTGATAATGTGCTTACGAGTGCTAAACCCACTTGAGTCTGTCAGGTTGACCCATTTGGTAAATAGGGAGGCTGCAGCCCAGAGCTCCAGTCTAAAAAGTGGCAGAACCATGTGGTTCCACCAAGAGGGGAGGAAGGTAGCAAAGCCTGTCTCACGGGGTGAATGTGAGAGGGAGTTAGTGTTCTAAGGCACAACTTACCCAGTAACCATGACACTAAATAGCAGGTCTGGATAACACTTGACAGACAGGTATGAAAATACTGTATTTATAGAGTAACGACAGGAGATCAAATGCAACAGTACGTAACCAAGTCATGATGTTTTAACATGTGTTTTTTATTAGTTCTACATTTTTGTAGAGAATTCTTTTGTCTGTGTGTACTCTTCTTCATTGATGTTTATAATCCCGAGTCCTTCTTTCAGAGTAAGAATGTATTTTGAGAAGAAACTTGGAATCACGATATGGTGTTCAGTGCTTTTCACTATTTTTGAAGTGGGGGCCACTTTGGCAAAAAAACTTCAATGTGAGAGCCACGTGGGGTGGGGCGTGTGAGAGATGGTCCAGGGTAGGGTGCGGGGGTGAGGGCTCTGGCTGGGTTTGAGGGCTCTAGGGTGGAGCTGGGGATGAGGGTTTTGGGGTGCGGGAGGGGGCTCAGGGCTGGGGCAGAGGGTTGGGATGCGGGGGTGAGGGGTTCAGGGTGCAGGAGGGGGTTGGGATGCTGGGATGAGGGGTGCAGGAAGGGGCTCAGGGCTGGGGGCAAGGGGTGGGATGCGGGGCGGGGGTGAGGGCTCTGGCTGGGGGTGCAGGCTCTGGGGTGGGACCAGGGATGAGTTTTGGGTGCAGGCAGACTGCCCCGGGGCTGGGGCCAGAGGACTCCCTGGAGGCAAGCAGTAGAGGAGCAATGGGGGAAGGGGCCCTCTCTCTCCCCCCTGCCAGCAGCAGGGAGCTCCGGGGCCAAGGCCCACAGCAGCCTTGCAAGTCCCAACTTGCTCCCCTCCCTGGTACCCACCCACCCCCTACCTCTCTCCTCTCTAGGTCCCTGCTGCGTGGCCCTTTAGAGCTGCTGCGGGGCTACTGATAGCCTGCTGTGTGACTGCGCAGCTTAGAGGGAACTTAGGGAACCATACTTAGGGTCGATGGGAGCTGCCACTGGCTCGCGGGCCTTGCAATGAAGAACACTGGTGTACGTAGAAAAGGCATATCTGGAGACAATTATTCAGAATAATCAAGATATTTGCATTTGAATGCGACTTCGAAGACTGTTAAAATTACTGGGACATCACAGATTCAGCATTCTCATTTAACTGCAAGAAAAACTACTTGGCAGGGTTTAAATTCAGCGCATGATTTACAGGAATTGAATGCTCTTTCATAGACAATCCTAGCTGGGTTTTTTACATACTCCTTTGTAGGATTCCCTGCTCAGCCAGGGAAATGCCTTGGCTTATGAAGATTGTTTTAGTCCCCCAGAAGCTCTTCCTGGTCTCCCCTATGAGTATACTGAACCCATTTCTGCAGAACCTGAATGCAGAGATAGTGTTCTAACTGGCAGAATAAGAAGCCCTGTGTTCTATCCTACTTCTTAGTCAATTTGGCTAATCCATTAGATGTGTAAGGGAGTAGTTTAAAGAACTTCCTCTTCTAAAGGTATGACAGATCTACATATGTGAACTCAAGAGAGCAGTGCTGGAGTACAGAGTTGTCCAGTGCACAACAGGCATGTTGGGAATCTGTCACAGTCTATTATGAAGCCTTTGGAACTGGTTGTACAAAGTGCATGTGAAGATGGACAAACAGTCCTGCATCTGGGAGCCCAGGGAAACAAGACTATCTCCATCAAGGCAAATTTCTTGCCCAAGAGTTAATACAAAGCAGTAAGTTAGTTGATCAGCTTTAGAACTGTTCCAAAGTCCACCTAAGGTGGGGAAAATGTGCCAACATCTAGCTCCTGACTGAGCTGTGAGAATCACTATGGTAGTGTCTGGAAAGTAGAAGGCAGGGAGCATCCCTGAAAAAAGGAATTGAAGCCAGCAGCCCCTGGGACTTGGATGAAGTGACAGGGAAGATTGAAGTAGTGTGGCATCAATCAGAGTGCTATGTCCTCAGGCTTCTCTGAAATGTGTTTGTTCTCTCTTAATCGATGGCCAGCAGTCATTACACAATGTTTACAGGATTTTAATGCTCCTTTGTTGCACTTTTAATTATTGCCTCAATTGTATTTCTGGACGGCCAAAATGTTTTTAACTCTACTACTTGGATACAAAGTTCTTTCCAGTTCTATTTTTCTCATATTTAAAGGACTCCTTCACTAAGTGGATGGCTGCTTTTTATTGTAGCTTCTTGGGCTAGTGTTCATGTCAACCGTCCACTAATTTCCAGCTGTTAAAAAACCCTAACTTGCAGGTAGGTTCTCCCTCCTTGTTTGCTTCTTAGTAGAGTCAGTAGAATAGAATGCTGGTGAACAACCATGTTACTGATGTAGTTAGTCATTGTCTGCGTGTGTGTTCTCTCTGCGTGCTGCATTGGCTCTGGCCAGATAGCCTGTACAGCAGGCTCCGATCGAACTGCTCAATAAGACCACAAGACTTGGTCTAGTAGCGAAGACACCTGGCCAGGTTTATTGTTGATGAAGCACAGTCCTAGCTCCCCGGACCAATGTCTAGTTACACTAGCACATGTATGCCTGTAACAATGGACCAGCTCAGTGAATGGCGGGATTCTCCATCTCCCCCAGGCCAGTCAAAGACACTCCCTCTGAGACTCCTCTTTATACACCGATACAAACAAGTTACATATTGCCCCTGTTACATGTTTAGCTACCACCCTTTTACCTTGTACATGTTGGGCTTATCGATCAAAACATCTCTATTCATCACCCTGTCATCCTGACCTTATCTTTAAGAGGGGGTCAGTGTGTCCTTGTATCATCTTTGGGGAGTGTGTTTGTGTCATACTTGGTATCAAGATGTTCTGATACCACCCTTCTGGAAGATGTTTACATGAGTGTCCTGTGCCTAGTATTTCTCAGGAATGTGTATATTTTTGCAATACCAGCCCTATTCTTGCCAGGGTCTGTGAACCTGCAAGCAGGCATGTTTTATAACAGGACCTGACTTCTGCTCACAGCCTGACTTTTGCTAACTTTGCTTTATATTAGCAAGGCTTGACCACTGCTTTAGTTCAGGCCTTTTATACAAGGGCTCGTGACTCAGGCTCTCTCTTTCTACTACAACTGGGTTAATATTTAACTGGAAATTTCATTAATCACTGCTGTTCATGACTTGCAAAGATTGGTGATAAACTGTATCTGTTTGGGAAGACAGCTGTGATAAATACCCATAGATTCATAGAATTTAAGGTCAGAAGAGACCTTTAGATCATTGTAGGCTACTGGCCAGCCCCCTCAGCCCAGGAAGGAGTGACACCATATCCAGAATCTGGTTCAGACCCTCTTCTCAGGGCTTCAGTTTTATTTCTTCCACATAAAATTAGTGCAGCACATTGAACGTCCCTTCCCACCCCTAACCTGGGGTGTTCTGTAGGGGCTTATCTATTCACTACAGGTTTCCATTCTACAGGCCATTTACCTGACAGCCATACCCTGCTTCCTCCTACAGGAGTCAAACTACTTACTGGTAGCTCTAGCTCTCCTTCCTGTTACTGCCTTCAGGCTCTTGGCAACTCTGTTCCAGCTGAGTCACTTGGTGGCTTTTTATAATCACCTTATCCTTTGCTGATACGTTTCAGCTCAGCTACCTCCCAGCTCTCATATGTGAAACTAGGCCCAACTCCTATAAAAGGGATTTTTTTGGCCATTCATCCTGTGACAATTAACTAGTTGAACGATATGTATATGACAGGTCTTACAGTTCACCCAGTTACCCCTGCATTGAGCTCAATAACTGGTTTGACTAAAGCATAGTTTCCAGACAGGCATCCAGTCTTGATTTGAAGAGATCAAAAGAGACATTTTTTTTCCAGTGGTTAATCACCTTCATTGTTTTTGTTTATTTGTTATTTCCCATTTGTATATGTCTGACTTTAGCTGCCAATCAGTAATCATTTAGTACCCGGTATTTTCCCCCCCATGATGGTACTTATATACTGTATCAAATAAGCTCTCAGTTTTCTTTTTGATTGAGCTCTTTAAATCTCTCCACGTGTAAGGCTTTTTCTCCATACCTCAAATCGTTTTTGTGGTTCTTTTCATAATCCTTTTTAAAATGTGGACACCAGAATTCTACAGTGTTGAAGCTTTATCATAGTAATTTTCTGACATTCAGGTCAAGCTCCATTTCATTTTAAGTCTGAACAAAACAATCACCTATCTCATCCCTCACATCCTCTCCTAGGTGGGAAGCCCGATCAACCCTAATTACAAGCCCCTGCTGCACACTATTCAGGAATATCTAAAGAATTGAACATCCTTTCATGGGGGATTAACTGCATAAGAAACCAGGCCTACATCTGAAAGAGCCTCTGTTCTGTATGAATATGGTAAATTTGAAATCAAACTTCCATACAGTATATTCACTAGCATACTTATGTCTGTTATCTCACAGTAGCTCTCAAATTAGTATGGACAGTTGGATTCATAAAACTTTCTCCTGAAAATTTAACATCCTTATCTCATTTGATTCAAATTTCTTGCAGTCTTGCTTCAAATATCTGTGTATATTATTCGTTTGGAGGACGATGAGTAGGATATTCCTTAACTTCTGTGCACTAGAGATCATATTTTCCCAAAGTCTAAACTAAAGTGGAAAAAGCCTTTTTCTCCTTCTCCCCCCAGATCAGAGGCTTTGAAACTGCTTACTGCATAGATAGCATGGGGCACACCAATGGTGGCTTTGTAGAACTTGGACCATGCCACAGAATGGGAGGTAATCAGGTAAGTAACCTTGAGGCGAGATGTTTGAAAGAGACAGTTGATGCAATGAATAATCATAAAGCTGTTTCTCTGATAAAGTCCCTAAAACTACTGTGGTTACCAAAAAGTAGATTAAATGCGGGGGGAAAGTTGTGGACTGTGCCAGCTTTTATGGGTGGGAATTTGGGATTTGTTTCCACTCAGGAAATATTCCCCTTACCCACTGTGGTGCCTTAGTTACTACTTCTCAGAATTGTGATATAGGTGTGCAATGCACTGATGCACTAAATGGCTTTCCACTACCAGAAACAAGGAATCAAACACAAATTCATTCATAAATGAAGCTGAGTTAAATTGGAAAAAGCTTAGTTCCTAACAGATAATTGTAATAAGACTATTGCACAATTTGGCCCAGGTCCTCACAATTTTGCCATCTCACCACCACAAGGACAAACCTACTTCAGGCAGTCAGGTAGCTTTATCTTCTTGAATTTGATACTTAAAATTTTGAAAGTCTGTAAACTGAAAAATGGCTCAAAGCAAAATGGTAAAAAGAGATTAACAAAAAATTATCTTCTCTCTCTCTCAATATATAGATATACGACTTAATCCTATGCAGTCATACAGGATGATGTCCCTGTTAAAAAATCATGTTCAGTTGGCTCTTAATGTAAAAATGTCACTGTTGTAACTGTAGTTTAAAATATAATGCAGTACCCTGTGAAAATACATTTTCAGTATACAGTACTCTAGAAAGGCTATGAAAAAATCATTCTTTTTCAGTCCTAAAATCTTACCTTAATTAAATGCCAATCTAAGAAGTAGCAGAAATTAGGTTTGTATTTCAATTTGGTAGTTTTCCTTCTGGCCCAGTGCTCTGTAGTTCTTAAATTTATTATTGTCTTCATTTGAAAATACTGATGAGGACAAAAGTTCACTGGCTTCCAGCTCTTTGAAAGACTGTGATTATATAGCCATCAAACCGCAGATTGATGTATCCAGCTCTTCTCAGGAGCCTCTCCAATAAAATCTTTTGCATTTATCCCCTTTGTTCTTAACTTAATTTAGTAGTCGTATCTATTTAGTTTTCTGAGCTCAGAAAGAAGGTACTTCATATGGTAAGTCTCTGATAGTGAAAAGCTAACATATTACATCACTTAAAATAAATCAGCCCTATTCAAGCAAAGGTAGGTGTGATGATAATTTCAAAAGAATATTCCAGATGATGTAAATTAATTGTTATAGTATTGCTTCTAAAATTTCAGTTACCGTATAAAGTTCACTCTGTGTTTACAGTAACAAAAATGTGCCTCAATATTTTTCTTTTAGCTTTTTCGAATAAATGAAGCTAATCAACTCATGCAGTATGACCAGTGTTTGACTAAAGGACCTGATGGATCAAAAGTTATGATTACGCACTGTAATTTAAATGAATACAAGGAATGGCAATACTTCAAGGTATGTGACAGTATATGTATGGTGCAAGGATAGGCGATTTGTTAAGACTTTTTTTACACCCCATTTTGTTAAGACTTTTTTTATTGTGCATACATCTGGAAGTAAAGCTGTAGGACCAGATTCACTGAACTTGGTGTGGCAAAATGTAAATTTCACTTTTCTGTACCAGGCTCTCCTCTTGCTTTATGGGAGGAATTCACTCTGAGGGAAGATGGGTTTTGTTGGCACTACCCGCCCTCTCCCAGGATTTCCGCTGCAGAAAAGCAGCTTTAAATTCCACCAGGACAGCTGCTGCCAAGGAAGAGGGAGAAAAATTGTTCTCCTTAACCTCTGAGGCTAGGACAAGAAGCAATGGGCTTAAATTGCAGCAAGGGTGGTTTCAGTTAGACATTAGGAAAAACTTTCTGTCAGTGTGGTTAAATACTGGAATAAATTGCCTAGGGAGGTTGTGGAATCTTCATCATTGGAGATTTTAAGAGCAGATTAGACAAACACCTCTCAGGGATGATCTACTTAGTCCTGCCATGAGTACAGGGGACTGGATTAAATGACCTCTCAAGATCCCTTCCAGTCCTATGATTCTATGGGTATGTGCTGAATCAGCACATTGCCGCTGCCCCCTTTTTGGCATTGTGGTGGCTCGCACACCCCTAATGAAGGTTGCAACAGCTTTTGCTCACAGCAACCTTCCTGCTAATGCCCTTCCCACCAAGAGAGTCCTCCACAATGTCTGTATTGCCAGAATCTGGCAAAGATGCAAGGGTGAATTTAGCAGCTCGAATAATGTGATTTGATTACCTTGCATATCTATACTGAAATAGTGCTCCATTTAAATTACATTTTTCAGCAGTACTGAGAGAGGAGAGGGGAAGTACAGCAATGCTAGTTCTATTTCTGCTAAATTTAATTATTTATATGTGTTGTCCTGTGTCTTGTTCAGAATTTAGTTTTGTTCTTTTGAGTTAGCTACCTATTCTCTGAGTAAATATTGTCTCGTATTTTCTAAATGATGCATGTGGCCACTGTGTGATGCTGTTGTGAAAGATCTGAATTTTTAAATGAAGTATTGATTTATAGCTTGTAATAGCTATTAAGTAAATATGTATTTTGGTATAGGTACTAACTTTGAAAACATTTTTATCCGACTCCTCTATTATATTTAATGAGTCAGCTCATACTTTTGTTCCAGTAAAAAGAGATAAAGACAGAATACACTAATAAGGAAATTTGGCCTTTAAATACGTACACACACACACACACACACACACACACACACACCTCAATTGTGTATTTGAGGGCATAATGTGGTCTAAAAGGGTTGAATGCCAGATTGCTATTACCCAGTTGTTTTCTGAATCATTACCATCTAGCTTGTTGTGCATTTATTAATTCACTCATTAGTCTGTTGGTATCTGGATTCTATTTGCCTGAAGCAGCTAGATTCTTTGTTAAGCATTATGTGGTGAAAGTCCATTTGCCTTCCACTGACATGCAAGTTTTTGTAATATTTGCATACAGCTGTGAAGTCCTGAATAACAAAAAGCTGTTTGTATGGAGCTAAAAAGCTGGGAAGAGACAGACAAGATCTTTAAATCCCAGGAATTTAGATAGAAATCAGTACACACTGTTTTGGTGTCTACTTTGTTCAGTAGTGTATATGTACAACTTGTTTGGTCTCCACCAATTCTAATGTGGCCCAGCATGTTACTTGCCACTTCATTACGTTTTGTTTTTACACGAGTTGAATCCCTTTCCACAGTAGCTATGCCAATTGCGCAATTGTTTGCTTCAATGTTTCTGTTACTAGAAGTTGAGAGAGTGGCCCAGTAGGCACAGCACAGAATATAGACCAAAACATTTGGTTTATTTCCAAAGAAATATGATAAAAGACTATCAAAGGTGGGTGAGCAAACAAACACTGGAAACTTGGTGCACTTGTGAGCCAGATTTTCAGTGTTTAATTACTGTGCAACCCATTTTAAAAATATATTCTCACTGATGGGGATGGACTGAGGTAGGAAGATAAGTTATAACCAGTACAAGAAATGTGATGCCCAGTGCAGACGTGAACAGCAACATTCTTTTTTTGGGGGGGGGGTTCAGTATCGGTCAAACAGTCGCAATATTTGTGCTACTCTACTGAATCAGTTATGTGACTATAGGGATTCAGTAGTAGTGCTCCTATAGGCCACTCAGGTATCCCAGAGAGAGAGTATAGCCAGATCTGGTCAGAATATTCCCTTTGTCTTTTGCTGACTTTTGTTGATTTGGGGGACAATGGCTATCTCATAATCCCACTTCTCCCTGCTACCATTGGAAAAAGAAAATGTGGGAGAAGAGCTGAGGCAAATAATCACTTTCACCCCAAATATTTGCATTGCTCTGATGTTGGCATTATGGTTATAACCTTAGGTGAAGCATAAACAGCCAGATTAGAGGGCAATCCTAAGCAGGAAAGGTCTTGTTTTCAAGCATTTGTCTTTTAAAAAAAACTCTAGGATAGACAATTTTTTTTTATTAAACATAGTTAAGAATCAGTTATGCAGAAATAGCCTGTTTCCTATGAGGAATAAGTGTGTGTTTTTAAAATGGACCAAGTACATCTATTTACCTTTTTATAATGTAACATTTCAAGATGTGAAAATATAGGCCTAATAAGTGATAACATTATTAATGTAGAAATGAAACTTTCACAGGGACACTGGGTAATTTGTTTTTAAACAGCTACACATATTAGATGGGGAAGATTTTAAATCTATTTTTGATTGTTTTGTTTTCCAGAATCTACATAGATTTACCCATATTCCTTCAGGGAAGTGCTTAGATCGCTCAGAGGTCTTACACCAAGTCTTTATCACTGAATGTGACTCCAGTAAAGCAACACAAAAATGGGAAATGAACAACATTCTTAGTGTATAGACAAAACAAACAAAAACCTGACCTACTGAAACATTAATTTGTACAGGACTGAAAATAACCTGAAAACTGCTGCAACTATTAACTTTGTACAGCTGCAAGCTTGAAATCTCTCAACTTGGATGAAGGACATAGATGAACTGTGATATTACAATAACATTATCATCTGCAGTTAATGTTTACAAAACTGCTTTTACCTTAAACTTTGTAGATGTTTACATCTTTTTGTTTTAAGATGTTGGGGGTTTATGTGCTCTTAGCTATGTTTTATAGGAACAAAGTTAAAGGCACTGTGGTCTTCTTTGGGATTTCACTCAGGGGTCTGAAGGCAATTTTTTTACACACACTTGAAAAGGTTGGAGTAACCAGACTTTCATATAATGTGGTGATTATCAACCTGTTGTATCTTTTTATTTTATTTTACATCCTACCAAGCACTGCCACGGGTTATTAGCCAGAGTGGCCTTCTTTCACAGTCATGCTGCTTTTTTGGAAAGGTAGATTTCAACATTAGTGCCTCTTTCATTTCTCTATATATTTTACAAGAAAAACATTTGATGGAATGTATAGTATGGATATGTTGATACGTCATATTGATAAGAATTAATTGTACCACCCACGTAATTACCGAAGACAAGTTTGTGTTGCCAATGTGACTTCTGTATTTACTACGTATTGGTAAGGCAAATAAAGGTACAGACCACACCAGAAATGCTGTAGGGGGTCCCAAAAATATTGCAAAATGTCCCTTTTGCAGCTAGGTGCTGTAAATTCATTGGAACTTTAAGTGAGCTGAACCAGGTATGCTGAGTAGCACTTGGATGCAGCTGGTGTATTAGGCTTTTTCTAACTAGCACTTCCGTTGGTCCGGTGAGTGAAAAAAATCCCACCCCAGCTGACATAAATTTCACCAACAAAAGCGCCAGTGTAGACAGCACTGTCAGTGGGAGAACGTTACAACCGCTCGTTGGGGATGTTTTAATTATGCCAGTGAGAGAGCGGCTACACAGGAGACCTTACAGTGGCACAACTACAGTGGTACAGTGCTGCTGTAAGATCCGTAGTGTAGACATAGTCTTAGACAGCACTAAAGCAATTAAACATTTATTTTCTTTTCAATATTAAAAAAAGCCAAAAGAAACTGAACTTGAAAGCATTGTGATACATCTGATGAAGAGTGCTCTGAATTACAGCTAAGAACTTACAAACACTAACATCTTTGTTGTATCATGCTGTACAAACCTCTGATATATTTTAAAGCTAAAGCTGCACAATGTATAAAATTAAGAATGGTCCAGTACTTTGTGACATTGTTAATATAAATTGAATTCACCTGGAGGTGAACTAAAACTTTAAGTTAAAAAAAAAAAAAAAAAAAAATTAACGTACAGGGGTAGACTTTAAAGGGGCACTGTCAACTAGTTTTAGATCCAGATTCTGAGACTATTAAGAGTTGATGACATCATGAATGCCTTGACTTAATAGGAGTTGAGCCCTTTGCACCTCACAAGATCAGACCCTGAAAGTATTTGTTTTAGTACGAAATTCTGCCCTCAAATGCAGATTAGCATTGCATGTAACGTCCATTGAAGTTAGTAAGGGTTATGTGTCATATCTAAAGGCAGAATTTGACCTTTATAAAGCTATCTATCTATGCATATTTTGGCAATGATTTGGGATCTCCTCTGGCTTCTTTAAACTTCTCAGCTGTCCTTTAAAAGGTGTGAAAAATAAAATTAGAAAATAAAGGAGGGAGAATAAGAGTATAGGTAATTTTATTATTTGTGTGTATGAAAACTGACTCCATTTTTGTGCTGGGTAGATTAATCATGTTACTATGCATTAGTGAAAGAAAGGTGGCATATAAATTGTCCAGGTGTATATTTTAAATGGGTATTTTGTGCAATTCATTAAAAGATACTGTATGTGCATATGAATCTGTATCTGAAACTGCAAACTACAAAACATGAGAACATCAGAAGCTGTTGCTGTAATGACTTTTCCTATTGTAGCCTGCTTGGGGGGAAAAAATGTCCCATATCTTGCTTTGTAAACTGATGATAATATCACTATGCATTTCTACACATTTTATAAATTTGATTTATGCAGATTTTGATACACTGTATGTTTCTGTAGAAATTGTATAAATCTTCAAAAGTTTTATTAGGGATAAATTTGGGGAGCCAATGTGCATCTTAATGCTGGATTGTGTGTTTTTTAGGTGAGGAAAATAAAACAAATATTTTAACGTGTGGGTTTGCTATACTTTTATCCTCCAAAGCACTTGCAACCCCTCCCAGCTTGATATCGTCCGCAAACTTTATAAGTGTACTCTCTATGCCATTATCTAAATCATTGATGAAGATATTGAACAGAACGGCTATGATAAGCAGGGCATTCAACCTGGGCCAGGCCAAATCCCAGACTCGCACCCTAATCACTGGCCCCTTCCATCCACTGCCTTAGCCCAGTCAGCTATGCTATCACTTGAATTTCTGAACTACGTCAAACGTTGTTGCCCAGAATTAAACAGTAGTATGTATATACTTACACCAGCTAATGTTAGCAACATTACATTACCAAGATAGTTCTTTTTTTAATAAGCTCACCACCTTCTGTTTGTGTAGGAATATAGCTATTGGACTTTAAGGGGAGGAGGGTGCAGGATTTAGTCCTAAACTTGCCACATCACAATACTAAAGCTTCAGTATTTTTTTCCTCAGCAAAGTACAGTAACTCCTTGCTTAATGTTATAGTTATGTTCCTGAAAAATGTGACTTTAAGCAAAATCATGTTAAGTGAATCCAATTGCCCCATTAAAAATTAATGTAAATGGGGGGGGGACTAGGTTCCAGGGAAATTTTTTTCACCAGACAAAAGACTAATGTGTGTGTGTGTGTGTGTGTGTGTGTGTTATGTATATGTGTATACACACAGTATAAGTTTTAAACAAACAATACTGGTACACAGCGATGATGATTGTGAGGCTTGGTTGAGGAGGTGAAGTCAGAGGGTGGGATATTTCCCAGGGAATGCCTTAGTGCTGAATGATGAACTAGCAGTTGGCTGAGCCTTCAAGGGTTAACTTGTTGTTAATGTAGCCTCACACTCTACAAGGCAGCACGAATGGAGGGAGGAGGGGAGAGCATGGCAGACAGAGACACACACTATGTGTGAGAGATGCGCATTGCCCCTTTAAGTACGCTGACCCCACTCTAAGTACACTGCCCTGTTAAGTAGATCAGCAAGCTGAGATGGCAGCTGCTGCCAGGAAGCTCCCTCCATCCTGAACCCTGTCATGTGTCCCCCCTGCTCTATGGAAGATGGGGTAAGCAGGATGCAGGGGTGAGGGGGACAGCCTGACATTAGCCCCCCCCCTCCACTCCCCACACACACAGCAAGCAGGAGGCTCCAGGGAGCAGCTCTAAGGCAGAGGGCAGGGGCAGCACATGGCAGTGGGGGGGAGGGACAGCTGAACTGCCAGCAATTGGTAGCCTGCTGGGCAGCTGCTGCACAGGGAACTTAGGGGAGCAGAGAGCTGATGGGGGGGCTGCTGGTCCACCCTAGTTCCAAGCCCCCACCAGCTGGCTGCTCTTCCTGCAAGCAGTGGACAAAGCAGGTGGCTGCCAAATGATGTTATAAGGGAGCATTGTGGAACTTTAAACAAGCATGTTCCCTAATTGATCAGAAACGTAACAACAAAACAATGTTAATCGGGATGACTTTAAGTGAGGCATTACTGTATGTACTTCGTGAGAATGCTGCTATAGGGCTCAGTTGTGGTGTTACCTACACATCTTTTCCAGTAGCTAACGGTATGCCTCCATGTAAAATGGTTACTGTTATGACAACTAATTCCCTCACTGGGCTGAGATTATTCTACATATAACATATTACCCATCATTTCCATTTTTGGACAGTAATGTCACCAAGGTTGAGGTGCTTGTACAAACTTAGCACTTTACAAGCTGTCAAATGGGGGTGGGGGGCGCACAGAGTAAAAAGAATTTGCCCCAATTTAGGGGGAAAGGGTGATTTTACCCTCTTCTGCCCCCCCAAAAGTCTACTAATTTCAGACTGTAGCTACAGTAAATGTTTTATAAGACTAACATCCTCCTAGATGATTTGATTCTTGTAAGCAGAGTATATTTAGACTATAAAAATGATTTTTCTGTTTTGATCACCATATGCCCTTGATTCTTACAGCAATGATTCTTCTAAATGGGAGTGCACTGTAAAAGTGTCCATAGTGCAAAAGTGACCATAGTAACTGTACAGCAAATATAGGTGCCTAGTCACTTCATAGCATGTTGATTAGGGCTTAAGTGGGTTGTTGCCTGGGGATTTAAAGATTTTAGACCAAGGGGTGGGTAAACTTTTTGGCCTGAGGGGCCACATCTGGGTACAAAAATTGTAGGGTGGGCATGAATGCCCCGTGGGGGAGGGGGGACTCTATGGGGATGCATGGGATGTGGCACAGGGGTGGGGCTCTACAGGGGCAGTACCGGGAACTCCTAGGGGCCCTGCCAGCAGTGACTCAAAGGGGGCCATACCAGGCACTGTCATGGGCAGAGGCACCCTAGCTGGGACTGGTGCGGCCCCTTGGTGGTTTCGAGGCTCTCAAGGGTAGGTCCGTAGGAGACTGGGCAGGGATTGGGTGCTCTGCTGCATAGGGGTGAAGTTCCAATCCCAGAAACAGCACAGTGAAGTCACACCTGTGCAATGTGGCTCTGCATGCCAAAAGATGGTGCTCATCAAGAGAATTGAGAGTCATGGGGACTGGGGAGCACTGGACAGCTGGAGCAGGGCAAGCACCTGATTCCACTCCCCAGCAGGAACTCGAGGGCAAGATAAAAGCATCTGATGGTCCAGAAGCAGTCCACGGGCCAGTTTTCCCACCCCTGCTTTAGACCATGGGCTCTCAACCTTGACTCTCATCCTCCTTCATTTAAAAAAAAAATAAAAAAAAAATGGCTACTACCTACCCACCCCCCTAACAAAATGAGATTTTCCAATGTAACCTTGATGGAACTGGGACCAATACAGAATCCCATTTATTGGAATCAGTATTTTAAATAATGTTTTCAGGGCCATATTCCTCAATTTCAGCATTGAACACTAGTGGGTAATCCCATGCAACAGGTTGCAATACCACTTACTGAGATTTGGCCCAGCCAGGCTACCTTTCAGTGGCATTGGAACCACAGGTGCCTGGTCACACTGCCACTTACTGAAATTTAGCTTATCTGCCCCCCTGTCTAATAAAGGGGTGTCTGCACCAAATTTCAGTGAGGTTCTCAGACTGTGGCTTGGAACCCCAAAGTGGGTCATGATCCCATTTTAATGGGGTCACCAAGGGTGGTGTTTGCTCTGGGCCCCAGCAAGTCTGGAGCCCAAGCCCTACCACCCAGGGCTAAGGTTACATGCCCCCTGCCTGTGGCTCAGTCTTCAGTCCCCCTCCTGGGGTTGTGTAGTAACTTTTGTTGTCAGAAGAGGGCCACAAGGCAACAAAGTTTGAGAACTGTTGACCTAGTGCACAGGGTCACCCACAAGCCCTCAATACTGAACTTGAGAACTAGAACCCTGAAAACAGGTAATAAGGTATGTGCTTTAATAGGGTTTCTGAGCCTATGCAGACAGACAGGAGGATCACAGACCTGATTTAGAGCAGAGTCCCATTTGTTTGAGTCAGTATATTAATAGCTCCCAGTACCATCAAAATTACTTTGTAAAGTCCCCTTTTGTTAAGGGGAAAGGATCAGATCACCAGTTAAGCACTAGTATAGTCAAACTATATAAGTGAAAGCATAGTGATAGAAGAGGGTTTAAGATATGTGTACAGAAAAAAAAATGTAAGGCAAAGCTGTTATCATTGTACCTGTTGGCAGCTACAGATCATCTTTAGACAAAGCTTTAGGACCCCATCTTCCTTTAAAAGGTAGCAGTATAGCTGGAGTCTGCATCACCAACACACCACCTCTCCTATGCTAGCAGAATTCACTGCTAATGTAATTTAATGGTATTGGTTAAGGAGGGACTATTTCAAAGTGATTAAAAAAAATCATTAATCCTCATTAACAAGGAAGCATGTTAACTTTAAAGCTACATCTTCACCACAAAAAGGTTTTTATCTCGTCTTTAAAAAAAGACAGCCTTTGGAAACAAAATATTTACCAACCTCCATTCAGGGATTTTACTTTGGCAAAGTTAACTTATAAATAGAAACAGAACAGGGAAGCCAGTTTCAAGCAAGTAATGATGTAAGATATAACCAACTCACATGAGAAAAATCTGAATTCCAGTCATGACACTTACTAGCATTTCAGAAGTATCCACAAGCACTATTTAGAATCAGGGCCCCATTATTGTAATGTATTTAGATTAGGCAGTCCTACCCCAAAAAGAGCTTACAAGTAAAGAAAGTTTAAAGTGTTAAATTATAAATACCTAAGTGTATCCATTTATTGCTTTATGATCATAAAGAGTATTTTAGAAGATGCTCCAAGGCAGTAACAGCAGAACACAGTAATGTACATCATTTTATTACAAAATTGTTAAAAAAGTAATACAATGCAATATTCTACAAAATATAAGATCAGCTATTTTTCTACTTCCTATGTTTTACTCTGCTAAAAACATCAGACTATCAGTCACTGAATTTTAAAGAAACCATTAAATATGCAGAAACATTCCACAACATCCGTTTTTTGTTTTTAAGAACCTAACTGTAGCGGCCCTCAGCTACTACTTACATTAAAAAATATAGGTCTCCCTACAAAGAATCACATTACCTATACACAATTCTGTACAGTTTTTTTTTATACTGAAGCTAACAATGAGCTGCACTTGAGTTCACATTCTTAGCAAAATATTGGACTTCGAGCACAAATCTTTACAGCAGGATATCCATTTACTCTTCATCTTCATCATCCTCCTCTTCATCTTCCTCCTCCTCTTCATCCTCCTCATCTTCATCCTCCTCAGGTTCTGCCTTCTTCTTAGATCCTGTGGGCCTACCAGGACCTTTCTTTCCTGCATCACTCTTGCCCTTGGCACGGTATGCTGCAACATCCTGAAAGAGTGATGCCATTAAGTTTCAAGTAATGAATTACATCCCTGTAAATCCCAAGACTAACATTAATTTAACAATTGTTTGCATTATACTGAGCTGTACAACATACAAATTAGATGCTTTAAGAGAAAGGGTCACAACCTGGCACTTATGACCCACCCCTAAGGAATCCCCGGATCAGATTTCAGGGGCTTACAGCCTTCCTGCTTTTTCTGTCCTATTTTAAGATGCAATTTTGGCATGGAGCAGACTGAGAATCACTGCAATATCTGGTCTGAATATTTTTACATTTGTGTGTTTCCCTACACAGTAAGGCCTTGTCTAACCCATCTCTATAGAAATTGAATGTTCTTCAGTTTTCTGTCACATTGTGTGGTCTATTCAGGAGTGTGAGGCAGCGATGTTTTTTTCCCTTGTGTAAAGCACAGAGCATGCAACCATTATTTCATTTATAACTGCTCAAACTTTGGACCGCATATACATTCTTGGATGTTTTCATTGTACCTTTTCATATTTCTCCTTTAGTTTTGCTGCCTTCTGTTCAAATGGTTGTTTATCTTTGGCTGACTGCTCAGACCACATTTCACCTAGTTTTTTTGCAGTATCCCCAATAGACAAGCCAGGATGGTCACTTTTGATCTTTGGACGATGTTCAGAACAAAAGAGAAAGAATGCAGATCTGATCAAGGAGAAAGAAAAATAAAAATAAAAGGTGTCACACTGACCAAAACTGAAAATATACTTTTCATTCCAGGATGAAGACACTTACGGTGGCCTTTTAGGAGCATTGGGATCCTTTTTCTTTCCCTTCTTCTCGCCTTTAGGAGGAATATAATTTTTCATCTCTCTGTCATAACGAGCTTTATCTCCTTTCGCCAGATCTTCAAACTTTGATTTTTCTTTTGCAGACATTGTCTGCAGACACATTGCAAAAAGAGGCGTTAGATCAGCTAAAAGGCCTGGTGACTCATTAACAGCTAACAGCAGCTGCACCCGAGGATCCTTTTCTTTCCCATAAACCCATGAAACAGGCTGACGAGGCGATGGGGGAGGGGAGTCACGATTCCCAGACACGAGACCCCGCACCGTTCTCCACTGAGCTAGCAGGGAAGCCCCGCCCGCCCCGAGGTGCGGCCTGGCCGGTGGGCGGGCCCGGGCCTTCTCTCACCTTCCATCTCTCCGAGCACTTCCGGGAAAACTCGGCGAAGTTGACCGAGGAGTCCGGGTGCTTCTTCTTGTGCTCCTCGCGGCAGGTCTGCACGAAGTACGCGTACGAGGACATCTTGCCCCGCGGCTTGTTGGGGTCGCCTTTGCCCATGGCGGGAGCGGTCACTGGGCCCTTCGGGAGGAGACGCGGAGTGAGGAAAGGGACGGCAGCGCTTGCCGGGCGGGGCTGCGGCGGAGGCCACTCCCGCCTATCCCCTAGCGGCGGCTTCCCGCCTAACCATCCCCCGGGCCCGGCCCCTCCCTCTCCCGAGGAGCCAAGCGGCCTCCGACTCCGAGTAAACTTCCACGGGGCGGGGCGGCCTCCCCGGGACCAACAAGCGCCTCCACCCCACCAGCGGCCCCGGCGAAGCCACCAACCCCCCTCCCGAAATGCCACCGCGCCCGCGCTCTCCCGATAGCACCGGGCCCCCTCCCCGCCTCGCGCCCCACTCCGCGGGCGCGGTCCTGCCCAGCCGACCTGCAGAGCCAAGAAGCCCCCACTAAAACAACCGCCCCCGCCGCGGGGCCGAACACCCACTGCGCCCGGGAGCCGCCGCGCCCCTCCCCACGGCTGGTCCCGTCCCGACTCCCACTGGCACCGTCACCAGCACGGAGCGGCGCGGACACTCCTCAGGGCAGGCTGCAGTTGTTGGGGCCTTGCCTGGTGCGGTGAGACGCGGCGGCTGCGGGGTGTTGGCCTCTGGTGCTGGGATCTGCTCCGTCTGCCCCAGCCAAATGGTTTCTCTCCGACGCACTTACAGCCTCTTGTTTTCCACAGTCCTACCCGACACAGCAACTTGACCCACAGCACCTACGGTCCCGCCTACCGCGTCATCCGATTGGCTATCACACCCTTTCGAACCGCACACGGTCACGCCCTTAGGCTTGCGAGTACAATGGATTGGTTCCTAGCTCTCTTTACGTCATCCCATGAGCAGCGCATAAGTTAGGTCGAGTCTCAGGGGTTCGTTGGCTCCAGTACTCGTTGGAACCGGTTAGGGAGAGGACGGGGGCGGGACTAAGAGCTCCGGCGCCGATTGGAGGCTAGCAGCAGTTTAAAAAACCGCGGGGATTTCCGCCATTGGCTGTAATGGAATACCCGAGCTGCGATTGGACAGAGCGGGGCGGAGTAGCGTGGTTTAAAAATACAAAGGGAGGGGGAGGGATATGAAGTGAGAAAAACAAGAGGCGCCAGAAAAAGGTGCGGGTGGTGGACAGGATTGGCCGTCTGAAAGTAGAGACCTCTGTGGCTTGAGGAAAGGAACTAGGGCGGGCGGTTTTTTTAGGAAACTTCTTATTTACAGCATAGGCCGTTAAAAGCCAGCGGGGTTGTGAACAACACATCACATTCGTATGGGTAACACAGGCTGGCATTAGGGAGCTGCAGTCGGGGATGCGTGGAGCCCGGAGTGGCTCCTGGGGACTACTGCTCCCAGCATGCCTTGCTCCGTCTCTAAGGCGGCAGCTCGGTGCAAGGTAGCATAGCGCACACTGGGAGTTGTAGGCCTCTATTGAGCGAATTTACTCAGCAGTTGGCATCTGTGTTGAAGCGTCCCCTAGAAGGGTCGGGGATTTCTTTCCCACCCAGGCGTTGTTGAGAGTGAGCGGCGCGGGTAACAGGCTTGGCTTTTGTAAACTGGAAAATCTAAGATCCTTGTTCCCTTCCCCCGCGCCGGGATATTTCTCTCTGATTCGCCTTCGCTTTCCCTCCCTCCCAGTGTTAAAGAAAAAGGGCTTTTCCCAGTGACTGGCTGCGGCTGCTTTCCCGGCTCCCTTCTCCCCCAGCGTTTCGCACTGCGCATGGGATCAATGGGGACGGATTTCAATGGCGGGTGTGTTTGGCCCTCCCTTGAGAGAGGGGAGATTTGAAGAGTGGCGAAGGGACTGGCTGAGGGTTGGTGTGAGTCGGGATATAGCTGGAGGGGAGGATTGGGGATACAGGAAGAGCAGGCTCAATGGCTCGCTCGAGAGCGAGGAGCTGCAAGGCTGTTTGTCAAGCTTGGGCAGTTCGACTCGGGTAAACTTCAGAGAACTGGAACCCGCTCATTGAAATGCGCGCAGCAGACATCCCCACCCCCAGAGCCAGAGTGACTAAACACTGCCTTAAACAGCAGCTCCGAGAGCCAGCCTGCTCTCCTCCCCAGAGCATGTGTGTGGGAGCTGGCAGCAGCAGCAGGGCCAGAGGTGGGTTATGTTTTGCTGATCCAGCTAACAACGTGTGGTAAATAGCAAAACCATGTTTTAACTTTCACTTCTACGCCTCCTCAAACCATCACAACTCCCCTCTCACTATCTTCATTGTTAAATGAAGCTGAAAGCGAGACGCGCTTAGCTTTGTTCTGTGGCACGGGTTAGTTTACAGATCAGAAGGAGGGTGCAGTTCCTGCTTTGGGCAGGAGAAAGGGTTAACGGCTATTGTTGGGTGGTGGAGATGTCTGATACCCGCCCCTTCTTCCCGCCTCTCCCTCTCCCCAAGGTAATTGATTGGGGTTATAACGCCCAGGAGCTCTGTATCAGTAATTCTGGCTTTCTGAATTGTATAGGTCTGGCTCCATACAGTGAGTCCCCCTCATCAGCTAGTCTTAAAGGTAATATGGGTGATGTTTGTACATGCTGCTTTCAGGCTTTGCTTTATGAAGTGTTTCCTTCTTACTGCACTTTCTCAGCTCTTCTCCTGTGACAGCTGAACTTCTTCCTCGTGGAATCGGAGCCTAGAACTTGTATAGCTAGAAAGTTTTGACCTGCCTAGTTCCTTCGCATTTGGAGCGAGCCTCCTTCCGTGGTAAGTGAGACAGTTTTTACAAACCCTTCCTTTAGGAATGTAGGGCGCTTTTTACAATGCATATTTCAATGATGAATTTGCAGTCTCGCACTTTTTTTTTTTGTTAATCATCCTCATATAAACTATCCCAGTTTAAGACAGCAGTCTGTGATTGAAGAGGCTGGTAGGTTTCCCCTTTCATCTCTTGCACAAGGATAAAAGGAGCCAGTTTCAACAAAAAAGAGTGGTCATCTGGTTTTTATGTTGTGGTTTTCTTCCCTGTAGAGAGAGCCATAGTTAAAAGCCTAGAGACCATATTCAGTAACATTAAATCTGCCCTTTCTACAAACTGTTAACTTTTATAGTTCCTACTTATCAGAACAGCATGTTATACCAGGGGGTGAATTTGGCCCTCAGAGTTTAGGTACTAAAACGTGTATATTCTTTTATTTCTTTCTGTTCTCCTCTTCCTACTCTAGATCCATTTTTCTTTTGATATTAGCTTAGTCTGTTTTGTTGTCACTAAGGCCTGGTTTACACTACAAAGTACAGTTGACATAAGCAGCCTTGCATCAACCTAGTTGTGTGTGTGTCTACACCAGGGATCGGCAACCTTTCAGAAGTGGTGTGCCGAGTCTTCATTTATTCACTCTAATTTAAGGTTTCACGTGCCAGTAATACATTTTAACATTTTTAGAAGGTCTCTTTCTATAAGTCTATAATATATAACTAAACTATTGTATGTAAAGTAAATAAGGTTTTTAAAATGTTTAAGAAGCTTCATTTAAAATTAAATTAAAATGCAGAGCCCCCCGACCGGTGGCCAGGACCCCGGGCAGTGTGAGTGCCACTGAAAATCAGCTTGTGTGCCGCCTTCGGCACACGTGCGATAGGTGGTCTATCCCTGGTCTACACTTAGACCTGGTACACCCTAAAGAGTTATGTCTACGTAAGTCATCTTACATCGACATAATAATGTCAATGTCTACACTACAGTACAATATTTCTCCCACTGATGTAGCTAGGTCAACATAGTGGCATTGCAGACACTGCATTGCTTATGTTAATTTAACTGGCCTCCAGGAGCTGTCCCACAATGCCTATCATGACTGTGCTGGTCACCATTTTCAACTCTGCTGCCCAAAGCAGTTATTCTAGTGCAGAGCTGCAGATATGCTACTTTTACAAGGAGTTGCATGCTATCCTCTGCAAATGTACCTCTTGCTATGATCTCAGAACGATATCCTCTCCCTTTTCCCCTGTGCTTTGCATTTTGCAACCCCTTCCCAAGACATCCAGAATGGGATAGCTATCCACAGTGCGCTGCTCTATGTGTTGATATAAGCTGCTAATATGGACACACTCTGCCGATGCAAGGAGCGTAGTGTGGACATGGACAATCAACTTAGTTACTGTGATGGCAGTATGACGACTTAAGTTGACTTAATTTTGTAGTGTAGGCATGCTCATAGATTTGTCTCCCACCAATGTAAGTGCCTTGTTACGGCGATGCTGTAACACCACTTTCCCCAGTGGTGTTGAGCCATGGTTGATGTACTGAGGTCAACACAGTCCGTGTGTAGACACTGTTACCTACATTGACCCTAACAGTTCTCAAGCAGCTTTCCTACTATGCCCAACGCTGACCGCTATGGGATCAAGGAGACTAGAAGACTACATTGCACCCTTATAAAACTGATTTTTTGAAATTCCTTTTCTTCGTTGCCCAGCTTAGAGAACTGCTATTTGTGCTCACTATTGTTGTATGCAAATGCCCAGCTGACCATGCTGGCTATCTGCACCAGACACTCTGGTCTGGAGTAAACAAGAGATATTGGATCTCCTGGGACTGTGGGGAGAAGAGGCTGTGAAGGCACAGCTGTGGACCAGCCATAGAAATGTGGACATTTCCTGCATTCCCTGTATAATCTGCTCGTAGAAGGGGTATCAATAGCAGTGCCGCATGAAAGCAAAGGAACTACAGCAGGCATACCAAAAGACCAGGGAGGCCAACAGTCGATCCAGTGCTAAGCTGCAGACCTGCCGCTTTTAAGAAGAGCTGCATGCCATACATGCCCACTGCCACCCTACAGATCTCCATGAATACCTCTGTGGCATTCGAGAGACAGAGCCCTGCTGTGAAGAGCAAGGGTGAGGAAGATGAGGAAACATGCCTCTGGGGGTCCAGGTGTGTTGCAATCCACGACCTGTTTGAGACTTCACTGCGGTCCAGTCAGTCCTGGCAGTTGAGAAAGGATGAGCCTGATGCAGGGGAAGAAACCTTGGCTCAAGCATATACATGTGTCCCCCATTACAGTGACGTACTGATGGCACTCACAACTTAGCAGGACGTAGCTATCCTCTTTTCATTAATTTATGTGTACAAGAAGAGGTAGCGGTACACCAAAACTCAACATGGTATTCTAGAAGTGGTCTCCTCAGTGTCAAATACAGGGGTAATATAACTTCTCTACTCTTGCTTGATATTCCCGTTTATGCATCTAAGGATCCCATTACCTAGTCACAGCATCACACTAACTATCTTGAAGAGAGTTATCTGCTTTTCATTCCCCTGTAGTTACGTGGGGACTATGCAGAGTAGTTTTTTTAAGTACACAGGGATGGTCCTTGAATCCTCCTGAGAGATCTTGATAAAACTTTCATGAAGGTACTCTGCAATTCTCTCCCGAAGGCTTCTAGGAATGGCAGCTCGATTTCTTCCTCTGCAATAAGACGCTTTTGCATGCAATTTGGCAATAACTTTGACAGGCACCTTTGCAGTAAACAGGCTAGCAGCATATGGGCAAGGGTGGCTCTGGGATGGCAGTAGCAGCTTGTGCGCTGTCTGCCTTAGGAGTGAGATACCAGCTAAAATCACCACCGGCTGTGGACAGTGGTGTCAATATTCAGTACTGTTGCCATATACTCATAGTTTCGTGCAATTGAGCAATTCTCTCCTCATTTCCCTTGCCTGTGGCAGGCCATATTTACCATGGATGGTGCTGTGAGTGGTGCCATGCACAAGCATGCCAAACCACAAGTGTCAATAAGCATGTCTTGTTTAAAACTAAAGGGGAGCAAGGGAAGGGAATTCTGACCCTTAACTTTCACTTCCTGTGACCATACTGATGATTTTATCTTTGTGTTTTGTCTGTAGCTTGCCACCATTGTGGGTTTAAGGGGTTCCCCCTCCATACCCACGCAACACCTGAGCCAGAGAAAGAAGAGGACTTGGGATGATGTGTTCAGCAAGATCCTGCAAGCCAGTGCTGCATTGTACCTTGAGCAGAGGGCCTAGAGTGTGAATGACAGGACAGAATCCCAGCACGAAAAGGAGAGGGAGACGCATGAGGACATAATGGGGCTTCTCTGGCAGCTATTACAGACGCTGCAGACTCTGTTGAACCTGTAGGTCAACAAATCATGCCATCACCTCTCTTTGTAGTTCCTGGAGAACTTAGTTTTAGCACTTCCCTACACTCTCTTCCCATAACATTCCATGTGGCATTGGGGCCACATCCCCACTCCTACCACTCCACACCAAGGGACAGTAAGGACAATCACTGCTTCGCATACCCTTTCCTTGAGAGTCACGGTTGCTGTATGTGTTGCCAAAATAGATATATATGTTTTCCCCCTTGTTAACATAATACATTCATGGAACAGAACTTAACGTATTTGCTCTTAAATTTAACTGATTTCTTTCCCCCCACTAGTCTTGTTAAATAAAACTATAATTTAGGGGAAATAATTCATCTTTATTAATTCCCACTATGTGCTGCAGAATGCCTAGCAGTACTGAAAGCATTCACTTACTTGTTACTGTACAGTGTGACACAAATCGTAGGAGTAGTGACAAATGCAGTGTAGTAATAATGTAAAGCAAACACCACAAAATCAATAGGTGTATTGATAGTAGTATATTCACAGATGTACACCAAGCATCACACAATTCCAAACAGGTCCCAAAACTGCACGGCCAGGTACAGCACAGTTCACCACAGCACATTATTGTAGCTCACTGATAAAGTGCTTTCTCAAGGCCTCCCTCAGCAGCATAAATGCATTGAACTCTTCTAATGGCTCTTGTGTTGGGCTACTCACGCTCAGCAGACAGCCACTCTACTTCTGCCACCGTGATAACTTTTGCCTCACAGATTATGCAGAACGTGGGAGGCAGTTATAACAGTTGGCATATTTTTCTCATAGCGTTCAGTCGTGTGAGTAAACAACTTTCAATCTACTAAAATCACATTCAGCTGTCATTCTGCACCTGCCAAGCCAGAAGTTGACTCATTCCTGGTGCTGTCAAGGTGACCAGGGTATGGCTTCATGAACCAGGGTAGCAAAGGGCAGGCTGGGTTCCTTTAGATCATTGTTGGCATTATTGCCAATGGTAAGTGGGGGTTGGGAAAGTCCCTGCTTTCAGCTTTCTGAACAGTTCTGTGTTCTTAAAGATGTATGCATCATGTACCTTTCCTGACCAGCCACCATTGATGTTGGTGAAGCATTCCCAGTAATCCACCAACGCTTTCATAACTGTAGAGTAGCCCTTCCTGTTGAAGTACTCTGGTGCCAAAATACAGATATGCATTACCATCTATTACTCCACCACAGTTAGGGAACCCCATTGCTGGTAATCCATCCACTATGTTCTGCACATTGCTGAGTATCACTGCCTTGCATAGCAAGAGACAATTATTAGCCCTACATGCTTGAATGACAATGGCTCCTACTGTGGATTTGCCAATTCCAAAATGATTTCCCACAGTCTGGTAGCAATCCAGCTTTGCAAGTTTCCACAGTGCAATGGCCACTTGTTTCTCTACTTTCAGTGCTGCATTCTGGTGTCCCTGTGCTGGCTTGGTTGAACTCGATCCACAGACAAGGAATGTGGCCTTTCACGTCCAAAAGATCTGTAGCCACTGCTTGTAGTCCCAATCTGCATCCCACTAATCAGTGTTCATTTCTGGGGCCCAGAAGTGGTATTCCACCAGCTGCAGTTGCTCCGTGAATGCCCCCAACAGCCTTCAATTGTTTTTTATGTCCCTCTGCAATCTGTCCTACATGAAACTGTCATGCTCCCTACTGATTTGGTTCTTTTTGCGGCTCTGCAAATACTGGATGATCATGTATCCTGTGCTTGCAACGCTCATGGCAATAGTGCAGAGCTGGGCAGGTTTCATGCTTCTGTCGGAGGTGGTGGACAGCAAAGAGGGTTGCGTAGGTTCATGGGATTTTAGCAGGTTAAGTTATGACATAGGCAAGACATAGGTGATAACTCAACATGGACAAGATCTTAAACTGTCTACAGTGCAGTTTTCAATTGAGTTAAACTACCTTGACGTTTTTTCCTAGTCTATACAAGGCCTGCAGTCAGTGGCAAATGGTACATGTATAATATGGGCAGGTGTTCTACAAGTTTTTACACACAGATCCTCCTATTCATTCCTGCCCAGACATTTCCAATCACCCAAAAGACATATCCATCAAGGAGTATGCTGCCTAGTCCCTCAACTTCACTTTGGCCTTGTACCAAGGGCTTGTCTACACAGGGAAATTTACTGGCAGATCTATGTGGTGAAATCCCCACGTGGACACTTTTTCAGGATTCAGACTGCTTTTTTTTTTTAAGTTTAATTTGAGCTACTTCCAAACAAATGTAAGTTGAACTGAAAAAAGGGACCCTAGATCCCAATGGTGTCCACAAAGGGTTATACTGGCTTATTATTATTTGGATTACCATAAGGAGCTAGTCATGGATCCGGTCCCCATTATGCAAGGTGCTGTACAAACACAAGACAAAAAGATAGTCCCTGCCCTACTTACAATCTCAGTAGTTCTTCCAATAAGCTTCCCTGCACAGACAAGTCCTAAAAGAGACCCCAGTAGTCAAAATCCTCTGTGTTACCTAACCTCCATGGCTGTGCCAATTCATAATGTTGGCACATTTATTCAGTTTACTGTTTTTAAGTCTAAATTGTGGATATTTTATAGTGCCCTAAGGTAGCATTATTATTATAAACCATTTCCTCCTGACTAGCAAATCAGTGTTTATTATTTGTAAAGCACAATTATCTTGTTTTGGGAATCTGATTAGCTGATGAGATGAGACATTTTCTTTCTGGTGAGACATTCCTATGTGACAGTTTCCCTAGGATGTTTTCTTCTTTCAGTAGTGTCCCTATGGGTGCTCCACTGTAGGTGTGTCTGCATCCCTGGGCTGCTGATCAGAGAACTTCGGTAGCAATCTCCATTGGCCCCGCACATGTGCTGTCTCTCCTCGTGCTGTGCCACGAGGCTAGCCAGCGCGCGCAAGCTAACCATCCTCAGTTCCTTCTCAACCGCCCTTGCTGGAGACGGAGCCTTTAGCTGTCTGGTCGCGGATCATCAATAATAATATAACCAGCAGTACGTCTCCGGTAAGACTGTTACCTGGTTCACTAGAGGTATCACAAGCATTGCAGGTCTCACATCCAGGCCACTCAAATTATGACTTTGGAGGGGCACATTCTGCTCAGTTTACACCAGTGTAAATGTGGAGTAACACCACTGAAATCAAGTTTTACTTTGATGTAACTGAAAGCAGAATTTGGCTTATAAGAGGTGGCTCGCTAGATGAGTGTTTCTCAACTGGTGGATTGTTGACCCCAAGGGAGGTTACAAAAGGCAATCCAGGTGGTCAGGAGGTGTTGACAAATTTATTACAATCTAAAGCAAAGAAAAAGTCCCTCCCCAACTCCCTGCCCACTCTTACCCTTCAAGGTCAGATATTATTTGCTGACTTCTTGAAACACACACACAAATACTTTATGTAGGCTTATCATTGTTAGCACTGATACTTTTGTTTTACTTTTAATTTATACTAAATGTAAGGCAAGGCATGAAAAATTTTGACTTTGAATAAGGGTTGCGAACCTGGAAAGGTTAAGAGACACTGTGCTCTATCATAGTTACAATTTCAACCAGGGTCCATTACATGCTTTTTTTTAACCCCTGCTCTAATAAAGAACAGAACAGAAACTTTAATCTTTTTATTATTATTGCTGTTGGGATGGAGCAGAATTTTGTTTTGCTTAAGCGTCGAGTAATTTCATTAGGGAGTTTAGAAATTACAGTTGGTTACAAATTTGCCTCTGCAATTCTGAACAATATTTTTTCAGCCCCTTCTAACTTCAAAATAGAAAGGTTTACACACTTAAATTTGTTTGTGGATGGCTATATTATATACTTGTGCATCAGACAGCATACAAACCCAAACATTTGTAGTCACTAACTTCCACTATATCCTCCAACATAACATAGAAACCAGTACTGAAAATTTTCTGTGCCTGAATATTGATGCTGAAAAATTTCCATGGCAGTGCTGATGCTAAACATTTTAAATATGAGCATTCTTGTGTGGAAAATGTTCCGCTTCAAAACTCTAGTGTGTAAATCTTTCCCTGCCAGCATGCTAGGGTAAAGGAAACATTTTCTGAGTGAGTTTGACTCCTACAAAATTGGACTTTACCAAACATTCCACTAAACTGTCACTATCCTCCCTTTCCTCTATGCAGCTACTCCTCTCTCCAGAGGAAACCACAAAAAAGAAGTTTTGTGTTCTGATCCATATTCCCTCCGAGGAATCCAGTCCTTACTTTTCCTAAAGCTAAATTATAGAATTTAGAAGCTCCATAGTGCTCTTCTCCTATGCAGTACTTCTAGCATCCGTGTCTATCAGTCCATTCTCAGCTTGCAAGCAACACATGGACTACATCAGTTGAGGGTGTGTAGACCCCAGGACTTCACACTTACTTTTTATTATACAGCATGGGAGGATGAGGCACAATTTAGGTCATGAAGTTATTGTTTAAATTGTATGGTTCCCTAGTTCCATGCCCCTCCCCCAGTCCCTAATACACACCCCAATGAAATGTTTTATTTTTTTGCTAATTTTGATTAATCTTCAGTAAAATATAAATTAAGAAGAAAAGAAAAAACAGTGGAATACAGAGAATATTGAGGAGAGGGGAGGGCATAGAACAAAGGAGCCAGCCTGAGCTGTGGAACTGGAGAACTGGTATAAAGAAAGGTGCACAGTGGGCCAAAAAAAAAAATGGTTCTAAATTGAGTAATCTGTTTTCCAAGCCTACTTTTCAAGCCCTACTGTCCATACCAGCTCATCTAATCAATTTCCCAATCCCTCTCCCTCATTCCACATCTAAACACTGCTCTTGATCAGTACTGAAAATGTTTTAAAAGTGGGGAAAAACAGGGAAATTCACACAAAAAATCCTGTTTATCTTAGATTTAAGATTACTCTAGTGAATTTCCTTATAAGCATAATCACTAAAAAATGACAAAATCACCAGTTAAGGCCACAATAAAATCCAGACCAACCTCAGCTCACATCAATAACCATGCAAACATCCTAAATACTCATGCCTGACCTTAACTCTGACCTCAAAATTATTCATGTACAAATATCACAGTATAAGGTGAAATGCTGGCCATGTTAAAGTCAATGGGAGTTTTGGCATTTACTTCAATGGGGCCAACATATTACCCATAGACTTAACCATTATGCGTTTACCGCTAGGGAATATATCTTAATGTAGCTGTAGTTGGAGTTAAGGTTATGCATTTCAGAGTGATTGTGATTAATGCAATGTGTATTGCGGTTCAGTGGTTGGTTATATGTTACAGTTGAAAAATGTTGCCTTAACTTGATTTTTGTTGATTGCAATGAAAGGAAATGAACTTGAGCAAACTTAACTCTAACAACAATTTTTGTAAAAAGAACGCGGAGTACTTGTGGAACCTTAGAGACTAACAAATTTATTTGGGCATAAGCTTTCGTGGGCTAAAACCCACTTCATTGGATGCATGCAGTGGAAAATACAGTAGGAAGATATATATACACAGAAAACATGATAAAATGGGTGTTGCCATACCAACTCTAAGGAGACTAATCAATTAAGGTGGGCTATTAGCAGCAGGAATAAAAAACCTTTGTAGTGATAATCAGGATGGCCCATTTCAAATAGTTGACAAGAAGGTGTGAGTAACAGTAGGGGAAAAATTAGCCTGGGGAAATAGTTTTTACTTTGTGTAATGACCTATCCACTCCCAGTCTTTATTCAAGCCTAATTTAATGGTGTCCAGTTTGCAAATTAATTCCAGTTCTGCAGTTTCTCGTTGAAGTCTGTTTTTGAAGTTTTGTTGAAGAATTGCGACTTTCAGGTCTGTAATTGAGTGACCAGGAAGGTTGAAGTGTTCTCTGTTTTTGAATGTTATAATTCTTGACATCTGATTTGTGTCCATTTATTCTTTTGAGTAGAGACTGTCCGGTTTGGCCAATGTACATGGCAGAGGGGCATTGTTGGAACATGAGGGCATATATCACATTGGTAGATGTGCAGGTGAACGAGCCTCTGATGGTGTGGCTGATGTGATTAGGTCCTATGATGGTGTCCCTTGAATAGATATGTGGACAGAGTTGGCAACGGGCTTTGTTGCAAGGGTAATTTCCTGGATTTTGTTGTATGGTGTGTGGTTGCTGGTGAGTATTTGCTTCAGGTTAGCGGGCTGTCTGTAAGCGAGGACTGGCCTGTCTCCCAAAGGCTTCTTTTCCGTGGGTCTAGATGATGAAGATGTCATCAGTGTAGCGCTTCCTCAGCTCTCGTTCCCTAACGCCCCTACTCTACTTGCGCAGTGGCAGGGTGCTGCTGTAAACACACCTCATCAACCCCTACCATGCCAGCCCCAATCAAGGTAGATTGATTGGGGCTGGTTGAAAAGCCTTATGTCTGCCTGGCGATTGGCAACACCTGCCAACCTGATAGGCAGGTGCTTCAAAGGCTGGGAAGGAGGCAGAAGGAAGGAGGCAGACAGAGAGAGAGAGAGAGAGATCTGTCAGGGAGGGAGGTAGAAGCCCTCTAGCTGGTTACTGACCTAGCCTGCGGTAGGCGAGAAACCTGTAAGGATTGTATATAGTTGGATACTGGTGGTGGGAAAACACTTAAAGAATAACAGACACAGGTGTTGCACAGAGCTGAAATCTCCCTGGACTTATTTGGGAGGGCAACTGGACCCTGAAGAAGGGGGGCCAGCTGTGCACCCCATGATACCCCTTTATTAGACTATGACTTAAAAATTCTACAACAGAAAGGAAGAAACCATGTATAATTTTGACCTATTCCATACCAGCATCTGTAGTATTAATTATGTTTGAGACGTCATCATTTTTAAAAACCAGAGCTATCTTAACAGTTGACCCAATGAAATAAAAAAACTTAATAATTTACTGTACCTTTGAGATTGTAAGTATGTACTTTCTCTGTATTTGGGTTTGATCAAATTGGGTAATATGATACAGCTACTCAAATTTTAAAAACTCCTAATTTTGAAAAAAAAAAGTCAAACTTTTGAAGAAAAGAGGTAAAAAAAATTGTGAAAACTATTCCATTTTTGACCCACTCTATAAAACAGGAATATCTCTCTATCTTTAATGTATTATTCTGAACAAACAATGTTCTCGCTCACAAAATCACATGCTTACTGCACATGTTATGCAAAGCCTGCATAACCAGTTAATCAGCTCTTACTGTTGCTCTATCTTAAAACAGAGGTATAGTTGTCACACTAGTTCTAAAGTTCAGTGAGTTGTTTTGACTTTGCTGTGTACCAAATATCTGAAATAAAGACAACCTACAGTAGACACTCTTAAGGACAGCTGCAGAGCAGAGTGAAACTGAAGTGGTCATATGATAGGAAATGAATACAACAAATCTATATTTGTGCTAACACGGATAATATTAGGAACACCAGCTGTTCTTAGTCACAGTGATTGTTCTATCTATATTTAACTGAACTTTTTTCAAATTCCATTCAACAAGAAAATAGTAGTTTTGCTATTTACACTATGTTTACAATTCTTCTTCTAATTTTTCTCTGTTGGGCCTGATTCTCATTTATTCTAATAGGGCTCTTTATTATTATTCTAATACTGAGAGGGAGGCAAGGAGACTATAGTCACAATCCCAGCCCTTGTGTAGCTTGAGCTCCCGGACAGACTAGTATCGGTGGGCAGTTTTGCCAAACCCAAGTGTTCAAAAAATACATCACCGCCACCCCAAATCATGATTGGCTTACAAATGATGAAATGTTAAAAAGGGGTGAGGGGAAGGGTTGCCTTCTGATTTAAAGCCTTAAAGGGTTCATGTTTTCAAGCCTTTCTTTACAATGGGGAGGGCTAGAAACTGCTTTTTTTTTTAAATGATAACTGAGATTCTTGAATAATCACATGACTCCAAGAGTTGGGACGTTAAGAAAAGGAATATTGTGAGAATTGACAATGTTAACTGCTAGTAACCACAAAAGGGGAGAGGACCATCTACTTTCACTCCAACCAAAAGAGCTGAACTCGTTTGGTGAGCTGTCCATGCTGTTCCCTGTTAAAGCATGTAATACTCTTGGAGATGTTGGGCTCAATACTGACCTATTCCTTAATAGTGTAAAAGTCCTTAAACCATTTAGATCTGGCAGAGGTTGTCATCAGTTGCAAAGAATTGCTGGAATGGGCCTTTTTTGCCCATACAAGGGTTAAATTAGATGACCCTTGCGGTCCCTTCTAACCTTCTGATTCTATGATTCTATACCCTCATAACGGGTGGTGTAGGAGTCATGCAAGGACATTTCTGGAGCACAGAGATATGGCTCAGGGTGGCTCTGCAGAAACAGTTTTGTTCTCTGACTGTTGGCAAATAACCCTTTTGTCTGTGCATTTAAAATATATATAAAATACATGTGTGTATTAACACAATGCATTATATTGGGTATATATTAAAACAAAATATCAGAAATATTTAGTATCTATACTCAATCTCTAAAATCCATGGATTGTATTTAATTTTCTATCAATTAATAATATGAAGTAATAGTTTCCCAGAAAGACTTTTGGATAAGGATGTGTGCCGTGCATGTATTATGCACTGTGTAAATTTATAGAACTATGTAAGTGTTTTATAATAATGAGGAAGGTTGTTTTAAAGAGGAATTTAACTTGTTGGAGAACAGATAAGACTTTTAGAGAATGTGAACCTGACTCCCATTTCTCCCTAAAACTGCGAATAGATAGTAGTGGAAGGGGGAAGAGAACCAAGGATCTATTTGTTTACTTTGTGTAATCACTGTGGGGTGCTCAAATGCCACAGTGATGAATGCACTGTAAATACATACGTACATACATAGTTCCTTTGCCAGATCTTAGACAGCAACAGCAAGTAGATCTTTTTCAAAATATGATGATCAAACAGGCCTCATTAACCTATAAGCTAGTCAGGCTTATTAGATACATATCTGTGTTTTGTTTTGTTTTCATGGAGAAGAACATTTAAAAGAAAATGTCTCTCAGGGAAGCTGCAGACCTGAAGTCATCAGAAAATTCCACACTTTCATTGATGGGAAAATAGACAGCACATCGTGCTGGTGCCCAACAGAAGGACAAAAGTTTTGTGAATTTCTCTGTTTGCCTGTTGGAAACTATGGGCTTAAGTGCCCACAGCTGAGCCTGGTGCTAGCTGGTTCAGCCCACAGGCCAGTTAATGAGCCCAGCTCATTGCCTTATAGGTTGGCCTGCCTAGTAGGCTGCAAGGAGTCAATAGGTCTGGATTTAAGTTCAGCATCAGGGGTAGGTCACCAGCTGCTCAATGCTTATGACTGCAGCTGTAATCTCTCCTGCGCCTTCCTCTTTCTAGCTGTCACTCTTATCTTGTTCCCAGCATTGCTCCAGATTTGCTCCTGCCTAGTTCCTGTCCCACTTCAGTCTGCTGTAGCTTTGCTCCCTTGCGTGGTTCCTGGTTCTGGCTCTGACCCTCAGCTAGTATCCTGGTTCCTGTTCTTGGCTCTAACCACTAGGCTGGGCTCTGGCTCTAACCACAAGGTCAAACGGCGCATATGCAGGTCCATGATACTGCCTTTCTTCAAAACTTCAAAACTAATCTTAACTTTCTCCAATCAAACCTCATCAAGGAAATCCTGCATTTTAGAAAGTGAAATTCTATCAGCTTACCCATCTCACTTTCAAACTGATCCCATTTTTTAGCCCAAGCTCTTTTTTGCACCTTGCATCGCATACTCTATAGGCATCCCTATCTCCTCGTCAGAATAGCCAACATCTACTGTCAACAAACTGTTGAATCATTAAGCCATATTTGCCACTTCACACCTTATTAATCGGATTCCTTTCTCTATGGCATTCCAAAGTTGCTCATATCTAAACTTCAGGCTATTTAGAACACTGTTACACAAGAGTGCTTACTCAAACACTCTTCTGAAACATTTAGTTTGTCTCTAAAGCTTTGTCTACACTAGCACTTTTGTCAGCAAAACTTTTGTCAGTCAGGGGTGTGGACAGCGATATGTCGGCAGGAGAGTGGCTCCTGCTGACATAGCTACTGCTGCTTATTGGGGGTGGTTTAATTACGCTGGAGGAATAGCTCTCCTGCTGGCATAAAGCAGCTATACAAGAGACCCTGCAGCACAGCTGCAGTTGTACAGCTGTGCCGCTGCAAGGTTTGTAGTGTAGACATTGCCTAAATTAATTTTGGGGGAGGAGGGCTTGGGGGTGTATTACCCTTCTTTTGTTTCTTAAAAATCTATCTACATTTCTAAGCAAACAATAATTTTGAAAAGAAAACGTTTTGTTTAGAAAATGTCAAAATAAAACACTTAGACTTTATCTTTTTTCTTTTTTTCATTTGCAACTATTTCTTGTTGGATCCAAACTTGCAAATAGTTTCGGTTGACCTGAAACTGTATTTCTTTGGTGAATAAACTGTTGTCTGAAAAATTTTTCCTAGCTCTAATTGCATATAGTAGATGTGTTTACGGATGTCCATGCAGGTACATCATCTGGTGTCTCCTTACTAATGATCATCAGGGCAAGCGAATAAGAGGCAAAGAAGCTGATAAATTGGAGATGATTCAAAGAAGAGCCATGACATGGTTAAAGGATTAGTACACATGCCTTATAGTGATAAGCTCAAATAACTCAATCTATTTAGTTTAACAAAGAGAAGGTGAAGGATTACAGTCTATAAGCATCTATAGGAAGAACAAATATTTAATAATGGGTTCTTCAGTCTAGCCAAGAAAAGTAGAACATGATCCAATGGCTGGAAGTTGAAGCTAGACAAATTCAGACTGGAAATAAGGCATATTTTTTTAAGGGGGAGAGCAATTAGTCATTGGAACGGTGTGCCAAGGATCATGGTGGATTCTATATCGCTGACAATTTTTAAATCAAGAGTGGATGTTTTTCTAAAAGACATTCACTAGGAGTTATTTTGGGAGAGTTCTATGGTCTAGTTATTACTTAGTCCTGCCTTAAGTACAGGGGACTGCACTAGATAACCTCCTGAGGTCCCTTATAGTCCTACACTTCTATGATTCTATGGCTTCTGTTATACAGGATGATCAAACTAGATGATCACAGTGGTCCCTTTTGCGCCTTGGAATCTATGAAAGTGAGCGACTGGCTATGTCAGTCTATGGATTTGTGAAGAACTAGACTGAATCATAAGAGAACTCCTAAGCCCACTTAATCAATGTCTAAGGGCATGTTTACACTACAAACTTAAGTCAACCTATGATAATTTGATTTACAGCCACCGCAGTAATTGCTCTTTTACAGGCACCCCATTACCCTCCAATCGGTGGTATGCATCCTCACTAGGAGAGCTTCCATTGACTGATGGGGGCAGTGTGGGGGGACTGAGAGCCCGGGGGCCATAGTTTGCCCACCTCTGCTCTAGCTGGAGCCCACCACCACCCCGGCTTTCTTGTCAATTTCACGGCTGGAGCATGGAGTTGTGAAATTGACAAGAATGACAGTCACCAGGGGATGTAAGTAATGCAGTGTCTACACAGACACTAGGTCACCCTAACTACACCAACACAGCCCTATGCCTCTTGTGGAGGTGGAGTTATGTCAGTGTAGTAGGGCACTTAGGGCTTATCTACGCTACCCGCTGGATTGGCAGGCAGCGATGGATCCTGCGGGGGTTGATTTATTGCGTCTAGTATCGACTTGGGTACTCCACCAGAACGAAGAGTGCAAGTGGAGTCGACGGGAAAGCGTCAGCTGTCGACTTACCTCACTGAAGACACCGCGGTAAGTAGATCTAAGTACGTCAACTTCAGGTACGCTATTCACGTAGCTGAAGGTGCGTATCTTAAATCGACCCCGCGTGGTAGTGTAGACAAGCCCTTATATCAGCTGGAACATAGCTGTAGTGTGTACACTGATAATTTGGTCCATGTACGTTGCTTTACATTGACCTAACTCTAATGTAGACCAACCCTAAAATAACATGTATGAATGTTACTTAAAATGTCATCTGTATATGAGACTGATGAAAGGTAAGAAAGCATATGCTTGATTTAATTATTTTAATTTTAATTCACAGATTAACTGACCTTTAATAAGTAAGCAATAACATAAGAAAGTGTAGTTACAGCAGAATACATTCTCACCATGAGTATAGCAAAGCCAAGGATCTGTAACCACTCACCCTATATAGCGTTCCCTATATTTCTTATGTCTTAACTGCAGGATTAGCCTGGGTGATCAGCACCCAGGTTAGCCTAGCCTGGAGTGAGCTGTAACATTGCAATGCCATACCTGAATTACTCTGGCCTCACTGGTGCTGTACTTCCACGCATCTCTAGGACTTCAGGGTAAAATATCCCATGGTTCTAGGTGCTGCAATAAACTGAGATGCTCTATGATTCTTCCCCATTTAATTGTAGAACTTTTTTGTCCTTCTAGGCACAAGGGAGGAATTGTGGAAAGGCACTGGAAGACTATTAGCACTTGAGTGATTTAGCCTGTGTCATCACTGAAAAGTGGGTGGGTTATCAGCCCAAGTGACCATGAAACCTAGACTCTAACCCCTTTGCTCAGCTGAGCCAGCTAGCATGGCTTGAAAGTACCGCTAAACTTGGGTGAGAGAATTCTGTGTGTGGATGGGAGTGGAGACGGGGATTAAGGGTATCATCATGGAAAGAGCTCAGGCTAACTCTGCAGTAAAGACATATCTAGTGTAACCATTCTATCTGAAGCTTGTCTTCATTAGCCCTTTCTTTTTTTTTTTAACCTTAATATGTTTGTAAAGGCTGATATGGACATTCCCCAATTTTATTCCAGGCTATAGTTGTTTGTTCTTTACCCTAGGTTGATCCCTAGCTATGGTTAAGGTTGCCTAAATGTTTTTATCACTGTTCTGGACACAGTGCTTTCAGCTTTACTGATTAAAATTTTCCTGCAGGGATAAATGTCCAAAGGTGTATTTATGCACATAGTGAATGTGTACATCTCCTGAAGTGTATGTTGAATGAGGTAGGACTCCATTCTACATGAAAAATGGTGTATAGACACTCTCAATAGAGAAGCATAAAGGGGGGCCGATTGAGGAATGGCTTGGTAAATGGCAGCACTGGTATCTTTCACCCTGGCTGGTAGGCTCAATCCATAGATTAATAGGGGTCTAGTAATTGTTTTCATACTCTTGTGTAGCTGTTGCCCGTGTCCTATCTGTAATACAGTATAGAAATAGTTGATGAGCTAACATTACAGTAATGTTGGTTTATGTATTTAATATGGGGTTTTTTTGTCCTGATTTCTCTCACTGCTCTAGTACATTACAGTGACTGTCCCCTAATGAAGAGAGATGGAAACTTCTCCCTCTGGACCCTACCCTTGCCACTCTTTCAGTCAGAGGAGGACATTGGAGAATGACGTGCAATTCTCACTCCCCCGCTGGCTGACTGTAGTGCCTGTACCATATTATCGCTTCCTGCCATCTCAAGGAGCTTGGAACAGAGCTTATAATGCCCGATGACATCTTGGACCTTCTACGTGGAAGGAGGAAAAATCAAATCAGTGGTCACTTTTTTACAATTTTAATATTGTTTTGCTGTGCTATGTACTACAGTAAAGTAACTGAATTGGTAGTTTTAAAGGATCAAAACTTCTGTGTCCATAGCACTCTGTAGAGACGCTATTTTATTTGTATCATACATTCATTTTTTTAAACTATACACCACATATAACATCTTCCTTCCATGTGAAAACAAATGGTTGACAGCTAGCCCAACAAATAGTTTGGATTAGATATTCAAAAGAGCAAAGTGGCTTAGGAGCACAAATCCCTCTGACTTTCAATAGGCATTGTGCAGTCCTAAGTGATTTAGGGTCTTCTGAAAATACCATCCCTTGATATTGTGGACACTGTGGGCCAGATGTAGCCCAGATAAAGCCAGGTGCTGGAGATCCCCAGGCAGAAGACCATCAGGGTGAGTTTGTGGAGCTGAAATGTACCTAGAACCTCATCTGCTGGGAAGGCTCCAACGGGCCAATTCAGCCTGAAATGTGGCAGTGCTAGCTGAGAAGAGGGTATGGCCAGGACAACTGGGGGAGCACGCCTTCATCACAACACCTTAGGGGTTACTATGAAGCTTTGGTAGCAATCCATAGCTTACCCCCAAGACTCTGATGGAAAATCTTAACCAAGTGTGGCAATAAACACCTTCAGGGTTAATCCTCACCCCATAGGGGCCAGGCTTGCACAAAGAGAACCTGACCATGTATGTTACATTGGACAGAAGCCCTAGCTGAACACAGCAAGCAGGGAGTAAACTCTTTGCTCACCTCTACGTATAAAGAGGGGTTATGAAATAAGGGTAAAGGGGTCCAATCATGTAAATGGCAGAAAAACAAGGAGCTCTATAATGCAGTTCTTGGGTACCCAGAAGAAGGGGGCTGAAAGGGGGGGGCCTCTGAAGAGATAGGGATCTTCACCCCATAGTCAAAGAACTAGATTGTACAACCTGTGAGCCTTCAAACATGGCCTTAAACCTTTAAGAGAGAAACTGTCTTGATGAATAGTTGTTTTTTTTAATTGTTGGATCAAGTGTTTTCTGTTTCGTAGGTTTAGACTAGATTATATGATTTTCCTGGCTATAAATTTTATATTGATGATAATTAGCACCTCAACACTGTATGTTCAAAGAGCTTTGGAAATATTAACTATTGATGGCACAGGATCCATGACTACCCTATTAGCCGTTACCAAATAGTAGTAGTAAAGACTACATTCAGTAAAGATACAAGCCCATCACATATAGTAAATATACTTAACAGAAAAGAATATAATGCTGCATTTTATTGTTTTAGTTATGCTAATAAATATATAACTAATACAAAATATATATCCTTAAATGTATTTGAATGCCTTCTAAGGCCAGATCCTACAAACAGATTCTTTGTGCCTCTGCAGAGCCCCACTGATCTGATTTGCAGGACCAGGCCCCAAACATGTTGTCTATAATAACAGTATTACTAACCCAAGCATACAAAAATCATGAGATTGACTTAAAAATCATGACATTTAAAAATAATAGTAAACAGTTGGATTTCTTTTTGTTTGCTTTCTGGTTTTTGAGCCATTGGCATAATCTTTGGCCCTGCTTTCCTTTGCAATCATGACGGCTAGAAACTTATTTTAAAAAGAGAGAGAGAGAGAGAAAATGGAGACTCTCTCATAATCACCTGTCTATGCAAGGTGGGGCTTTAAGATATGGCTCATGAGAATTGGCAAGTCTGTGTATCTAATAAAGAGATGACACTTTAGATCAAAGAGCATAAAAAAATAAAGTTAAGCATTGTACAAACATATGAAGACATGGTCCCCTATCAATGCTCCTTAAATATTATTGAACTCTGGACTTTGTAGTAAATGTGCAAAGCCTTCCATCATCTTCCTTCCCCTCCCCCCCATCCTTTCATTTAAAGGTTATTATCACAATAGAAACCATACTTTAAAAAGACAAATTTCTTTATCAGTTACTTATAGATTAGAATATTAAAGCTCGAAATAATTTTATAAAAACTACATTTCTCTTTGGATTAGGGTCCAATCTGGCACCTCTTATTCAGCCAGAACTCCCACTGCAGCAAAACACTACTGGGAAATATTTAAATCTAAACAAAACAATTTTAATCACTTTATCTTAATTTCATGAAACTATTTCAACAAATATTGTGTTTTGTTAAGCTTTTCATAAACAGAACCTAAATTATCTTTAAGTAAATTAATCACTAAATGTAATACTCTATACTTAATAAATTCTACTATGCCTAGGCAGAGAAGGGGAATGGACTTCCTATTGAAGTCCATGGATATTACCATTAACTTCAGTGTGAGTACGATCAGATATACAGATGCAATCATCTCAATTACTGCAATGAAGTTATAATTTATCTTGTAATACTTACATTGAAGGGTACAAAAGTTTCCCACTTTATTTTGGGCAAGGAAAATCTACATTTCAAGATGTCATGAAGGTACATAGGATCATCACTTTTTTTTTGTGACCTCTAGGATAAAATTGCAAAGGTGGGATGTCATGCATTAGTGTGAGGAAACACCTAACCAGAGTGGGTAAGCTGAGGACAGTGTGTCAATTGTGAATTTATTTATCTTGGTTTCAAAAGAACAAAATCTACATTGTAGATTACTGATAGCTAAACAAAATGTTGTGAAGCACAGCTGGTTTTTGCAGTGTTTGAAAATGCATCCAAGTCAAGACCTGCAAATATTTGCTGGGAAGATATGGTAGGGTTTCCATTACTAGCAAAATAGCTGCGATAGGAACTTTTTTGAAAAAAGGGAGCAGGAATGAAAAAAGAAGAGTGCTGGACTGAGACTTTGTTGTACCTTATATTGAATATTAACGGCCAAATTATATTGTGTTACTATAACAAAACTTATAGTATTTTCACTATATGCTCCAGATAGTGTTTCCCTGTAATTGAAAGAAATGGAGAGAATATTCTCTGGTATTCTTCTGTGACTCTACATGGCCTTAGGATGAACATAACAGTATGTAACAAAATGTCAAGGAAAACAAGAGATAGGTAAATGACCACTGAAATAGTAACCTCAAAATCCTACACTGTAATATCAATGAATGTGCATCAAGTAATCTTTCACTTTGGAGGCTCTGAGGGTGAGAATATATCAAATTTAGCCTGGACACCCTATGCAAATTTGGAGGTTTGCCCACATATTTGTGTGGCGTTATGTTTGAAAATACACCCCTTAGCTTCTATATCTGCTTCATAAAGCAAAGTAATTTGTCATCCTTTATTAATACAAAATTTAATTGCGACACTTTTGCATTCAATTAGTTTCCAAACAAGAATATTTTGCTTGCATGTGACTTTTCCTCTTTTTTTTTTTTTTTTTTTACACCAACTGATAACTATTTTACTCTTCTCTGCACATAAAAATGAAGCCATTTACTAGAAGGACCTTGGAGCCTGTTTTGACAAAGTATAATGGCACATTCAAAGACTGAATTGCTACAAATAGTAATGGGTATGTACACAACTCTTCCAAGGTTTTACAGTACTCAGGCTTATCAGTTTTAATCCTGTAACACCTAGATTATTCTTAAAATACAATGTTTATTTTTGGACCTTGTTTACAGCTTTCAATCTTTTAATAAAACCATATCTTACATAAACACTGTTAATGTACAAAATATAAGGCAGAGGACTAACAAAAAGGAACACATCAGATCAACTGGATCACTGACAAAGCCCTGGTTTACACACATTTTTATTGTAACAATTTAACTATTTTAGATAAGGATGTGGATTATTTTAACAATAATAACTAAATTATACAGGAATAAGATATACTGGGATCTGCACCTGTATATGCTAAATTTTTCACACTGGAAGGCTGTACATCTTTAACTATACTGGTTTCAAACCTATATAGTGAAAGTGGCACAAAAACTGTGTGTAGACAAGTGCTAAGGGTTATTTCACCTTGGGGACTGGGTCCTATGTTTAGACAGGTTTCACTTGGGAGAAAGATCAGGGGTTCAAAAGTTAGAGGAAGGAAAGCCCACTGAGGAGGGTGGAATGGGAAGGAGGAAGGGAATGTGACGGCGCAGAAGGGATGGCACTTAATATTTTAAAACTACTTCAGCAAAAGTTAAGTGTTAGGTACTGAATGCCCTACATCAAAAGGGAATTCAGTCTATAAACTTACTTTTTTGTTTCAGAGCCCATTAAGACTAGACTACAGCTGACATTCCACTCAATGCTATCATGTCACTTACCACAGGTCACCATAGGACCCTGCTTTTTTTTTTTTTTTTTTTTTTAAGTATTTGGAGTGGGTTTAAAAAAATCAATTTTATAATCTTAATACTAGAAAATAAAACAAATGCAATAAATAATATATCCAAAAATAAACGTCTCTGATTTCCCTTCCTACCCTAACCACTCTCCAATAGGCTGGTTCCACCCTCCAGTAACATTCTGTGGCACCCTTAGGTGCAGCATAATGTATGAGTGGGCTTCCAAAGAATAAACTTTCCAGGACCTAAAAAGGGAAGATGTTAATCTTCAGTTGTTTAAAAGGGTATCCTGTCAGGTTAAAAATAATATATTTTTACAAAAACAAATTTCCTTGCCTGTGATAGCAGTATCATCTTAAGATTCAGCCCTGCAACTCACCTTGCCCCTGCTACCCTGCAGAACAACACTGAACTCAGAGGGGTGTGGTGCAGGTGCCGCAGTGTACCTGTGAGCAGTGAACTATCCAATCAGGCTCATCCAGTTCAGTCTTGTTTCTATTCAATTTCTATGCATTAGCAGATTGCTATAGTGTTTGATATGTACAATTTGCTAAGCATGTTTATTTTTAAAAAATTTCCACAGGGTTTTTTAAAATTACATGGAAATATTACTATTGGTCTCAAGTATTGCAAAAGATTATAATTTTATAAAATTTTAAACTTGGATCAACTTTTATCTAATGGAATCCCTCGACACTGTCTACGCTAAACTTTGAAATGTTTGAAAACCAAAGCCCTAATCCTGCAGCAAGCTTCACTGATTTATTTATTTAGCATTTGAGTATTCACAGAGCCAAGCAATAGCGTTCTTAGTGGCCAAGTAGAGCTCTTGGAAACCATCGTTGATTTTGGTTACTGGGCATTCCTCAACAATGTGTATCGTTTGATCTGCATCACAACTACAGCGTGGATTGTCTCAAAGACCCCAATGGTGCCGGTTGGCTGTACAAAGTCCTTGCCCAGTTTGGAATCAGTTAAGAAGGACCCATTGACGATATGGCAGGTCGAAGCTGGAAGATGAGCAGTAGGGTCTATGATGAGGAACTGATTGGTGGTTGGTGTTAAGTACCAGTTTTCCCACCACAGGGACTCTGCTGTCACATCCTTTCATGGCAGCTTCAACCACCATGGTGTTGCAATGAAAGACGTGTAGCTGGTGGGTTAAAAGGGTCATTGAACATACATTCTCAAGCAGCTCGCCAGCTGCAATCTCTCCTGATGTAAGGGGGAGCAATGTGCCTCAGAACTGGAAGTCATGGAAGATGAGTGGGTCAGAGAATTCCTGTGATAATGTGCATTGTTGAGTTGAGTTGCACATCAACAAGTTTGGTGTGTGTCAACTGACTCCATACTGGTGCACAGTACTCTGCTACTAAATACCAGATGGCAAGGGCTGAGGTCCTTAGTGTTGGAGCACCTGCTCCCCATAAAGAACCAGACAGTTTGCTGAGAAGGTTGTTGCATGTCTTGACCTTTGCAGCTCTCTTGCTCAGGTGGCTTCTGTATGACAGTATTTGGTTGAGGGTCATCGGTCAAGGGTAAGTGAGCTCCATGCAGGCTCATGAGTCCAGCCATATGGAGCTTACTGCTGGATTGGGACTCCAAGTTGAAATAATTTTAAACACTCTTACAGCTAAATCAGTTTCAGATATGGTTTGGCAATGAACATAGGCAAAACCATGCAGAGTAATAATGACTATGCTAGATTTGATTTTTCCACCATGTCTGAGAACACGTGTCAGAGAGTATTACCCCCACCCTCAACCACTGTTGAACGTGACTGAACCTCTCCATGCTCATGAAGCAACTGAGTTCAGCACCATGGCATACTGGCCACTTATTGTGGAACAGTGTCTAAAATGCAGGAAATTGCAATTAGTATCCCAAAATTTGCTAAGGGAGGATTCCTGGAACCCACCCTTATCCTTATTATCCTTATATGCTTGCTATCCTATACATTCCTTTTTTTTCCTTAATGAGGGGCTTTCTGTGCTCAAACTTCTTTACAAATGTAGCCTTTATTATCCCCATATTAAAGATGAGATAACTGAGGCACAGAAAAGCCCAAGTCCACAGAGTGGCAGAATATAGAATAAAGCCCAGGTCTTTTGACTCCCAGCCTTATATCAGCCCACTAGATTGACTAAACCAGCTTCCTAACTGTTTTCTATTAACTCTCCTTCAGTCTTTGACACATTCCTTCCATGTAATTGACATGTCTACAGGCCCAACTGAATTTCAGTTATTATGTGATTATTACAACAGTTTCAAATCCAGTCTAGGTGGGACCTTAACCATGTTCTGTAATACCAGGTTATCAGATTAAAATCCCATCTGCACGGCAGATTGGAATAGTTATAATCAGGTTCCCTGACTCAGAATTGTAGCTTACACAGGACCTGTCTCCTCAAATCACTCTCTGACCTCTCAATCACTCTACTTGTTTTGATTTGGTAACTATTGAATACTCTGTAATTAATACAACTGAATTAATGTTTCAATGACTAAACTCACACTTCTTTGCCTATGGTCAATATAAATCCCCATTTATCTGAGGGGAAAACTCATTACCATGGGCTGTGCAAACACATGAAGAAAAACAGTAGGTCAAAGTCTGGCCCTTCACTCTATCCCTCAGCCAGAGAAAACTGAACTATTAAATGCTTATATGTTAATTAACCTTTTTTTATGTACTTTTATAGTTTTGACATTAGATTTGTTTTGAACAAATGCTTTTACCCTTACTGCTCATTACCTCCATTTTAATTGTTCCTCCTTTTGAAGTCAGTCTTGAATTTTGACCTCTCCATCATGCTTGACAATACACTGAGCAGAAAATTTAATTTAATTGTAAGTTCTGTAAAGAGAAACTCTGTACTAATAGAAAAAACTGTTACTGCAATAGAAATGTTCCTACTAGTGGCAAGGGAGATCTAGGAAAATGACAGGCCAAGAAATGGACTAAGTTTGTTGTTGTTAAAGTCCCTTTTAATTATAAAAACTACATTGACCCTTATTCCTCAATTTCAATAGTGTTATCTAGTTGCTTTCCAAATTAAGCTATCAACAAGAGTAAGGACCAATCATTCTCTGTCAACACAGGCACAATCATAGGCTAAGTTTAGAGCTGTCAACCTGCTCTCATTTGAAGAAGTGACACTGCAATTTCCTGAGTTCTACCGCCACCGTCCAAACCAGACATATACTCCAGCCTTTATCCCCAGAGAACTGGGGCAAAACAAAACAAAAAGGAGAGCTAGGTCGGGGGAAAGGGTTTTGTAGAAAGAAGTTCTAAAAACCTTCCTGGAGCGACCCGCCGGTGAGATCTGTGCGCCACGACAGCACTAGAGAAAAACGCGCTGAGAAATGGAAATCGCGCTCTCAGGCTTGCAGTTGCTTTGTGCGCCGCTGACCTGGCACGCGAATGCGGTGTCGTTTGGGAGACAAAAGCTCTCCTGCCTTTTCTGGGGGTAACTACGAGCAGGGGCGCTGCAGGAGCAAGGGCTGTCTCACTCGAGCGAGCCCCTTTTCACACATCGGTGGAGCAGGGGAGCTAGTCACCGCGCGCACAGCAGGCAGCTCTGCAGCCCCGAGGCGCCCGCGTGCAAACATGGCCGTGGCTGGCCAGCGAAACGCCTTCGGCGCGGGGAGGGGAAGCGCAGCTCCCAAAGGACAGAGTTGCCTGTTGCTTGATGGTACCAAGCGGCAGCCGCCGTGGGGCGCAGGGAGTCATTTCCCCGCCTCTCACGCAAGGCCTCACTCATCCCACCACCACCCGGAATAACCGCCGCACACACAGCACCTCCGCCCGCCAGCGCAAACCACGAGACAGAGATGGGTCTGCTGCCGGGCTGGGCCGAGCCGAGCCGCTTTGGCAGCAGCGGCGCGTAGGGACCTTGTTCCGGACAGGGAACAGGGGGTTAGGCTCAGCCAGCGCCGCTGAGAAGGGGCTTTATGGGGGGAGGGCGCGAGCGGCTCGTATTTCAAATCTTAACGGCTGCTGCTCTGCCAGTTTTTGACTGAGGAAGCAGAGCAGTAGCAGGGCCCAGCGCTGCGCCACCTCCAGGGCTGACGAGGACTGAGGAGAGGACTCTCGCCTGTTCAGCGGAGAACGCAGTTACCAATCTTGCCCCGCCCCCATCAGATGGGGGGGGCAGCCTCATAAACGTCTACAGCGGCCCTCCAGGCCCACCGCAAGCCTTACTCGCGTGGTGCATTTGGGGAGCTGTAGTTTTTCAGCCCTCCCCGCCCTTGCCGACGCTGCAATGATAGAAACTACAGCTCCCATGAGCCCCCTGAGGGGGGAGCCCGCATGCGCATTGCGGAGCGGAGCCGCAGGCTGGGTGCTGCTGTTGTTACATAGGAAACAGCTGAAAAGTCCCCACATGACAGTGGGGGAAGGAGGAAGCGGGGTGACCCGGGGGATGGACGTGGCTTTTACAGAGTGAGGCGCTTGGCCGCCGCAGGGAGTCCCCCAGCAGCCTCGGGCCCCGACTCGAGTGGAGGGGGGCCGAGCGGAGATCTCGCTGTGCCCCTTGAAGGAGCCCTTGTTTGCCCTTGGGGGAGGGGTTGTGCCCCCTGTTGCGGGGGCTCTGTCTGCCGGGAGCCAGGGGGACGGAGGTGACCCTCAAGGGGAGGATCGTGCCCCCTGCAGGGGACGCTGCCTCTCTCAGGGGCGGCTGCTGATGGGGCAGGTTTAAATCCCTCCCTTGCAGCCAAGCGCACAGACAGCGGGGAAGTTTGATTCAGTCCGGGCGGCAGGGACGGATCCTGCTCCTCTGCCGGACAAAGGGGCGGCGCAGGCGGGTGAGGAGCCCGGGCGGGTCGGTGGCTTCCTCTGTTGGGATCGGGACACTGCTGGGGCAATGAACGGGTTCGCCCCCGAAGAGGTGACCCAGAGAGGGGGGGATGCTGTCGCCGCCACCGTCGTTGCTGCTGTTGTGGCCAATGCAGCCGCCACCGTGGAGGTGCCGGCGCCGGGGTTAGGTCCTGGCGCTGCCGCAGGTGCCGCCGCCGCCGCCGGTTCCGCAGGGCCCCCCGGTGGTGCTGGCCCTGGGGCTGGGCAGCTGTGCTGCCTGCGAGAGGAAGGTGAGAGGTGCAGCCGAGCCGCCGGTAACGCCAGCTTCAGCAAGAGGATCCAGAAGAGCATCTCACAGAAGAAGGTGAAGATCGAGCTGGACAAGAGCGTAAGTGACGGGAAACCCCCTCCCCAAGTCCGCTGCCGCTGCGCGCCTCTGGGGCAGAGGGAGGGTGCCCGGGGCCGGGCGTAAGGGGCAGTCGGGGCCGGCCGGTGAGTGAGTCCCCTCTCTTCCTGCAGTGCGCTCATCGTGGCAGGCGATCACGGCTACTCCTGCGGGGTCACCGGCCCCGAGCGCCCCCAAGGCAAGGAGATCCGCGGCTGGTGGGAGCCCTCCCGTGTGGGGGTATCGGGGAAGCGCCTTGGGGCTTCTGTTATCGCTATTGACGGGACAATGTGTCTGAGGCGCCGCGTTGCAGCTCTCCGCGCAGGGCGCACTGCACAATAGCTCACCCCCACTCCGGAGCCCTACTCCAGCCTCAAGAGTCACCCCCACAAAGGCTTAAACTACTTCCCCCTTCCGCGCCGCAGCGAGTGTGAGACTTCTGTGTTAAACGGTGTTGGGCTTTGCCCTTGGTACGGTCGGCTGACGCTGGAAGAGTGAGTGAAGCTTAAACTGCTTCTGCTCAGTGTAATGGGGGAGGAGGGGAAAGAGACTCCTGCTTTTTCTTCCTCTTCCCTTCTTCTCCCTCCGGAAAAGTCAGGCTGGTATTCCAGAGGGAAGCTGTTTGTCCGGCTGCCCCCCTACTGCAGGAGAAGCTGGGGGCTGCACGTCCCCCCCCGCCGCCCTTCCAGAGCAGGGACTCTGCACATTTGTGTGGCTGACTCTAGTGAGGGCAGCACACTTGGCCGTTCCGCCGCGTGTTGTAATGCTGCGCGTCTCTCTTTGCCACCGTGTCTTCCGCTTGGCAGCCATCAGGCTCTTCGTAGTGCTCCTCTGTACGAGAAATCGCCACAAGCTTGTGTCACTGTGCGCAGGCAGGACAAGCCCCCGTCTCCCTTCCCCAGTCTGCTGAGAAAGAAACACCCTTTGGTAACAGATAGATTTCTAAGATTCGGAGCAGTGTTAATCTGCAGAGCAAATGTCTGCCGGCTTCCTTCCCTAATGAATACTGAAATGCACGAGTATTTGAAAAGGCGATTTATTTTTACTTGACACAGCAGAAGTGTTAAGAGATGCTGGCCCAAAAAGGGGCTTCTAATATGCTTGTTACAGTTACCACCCTCAAGAGATTGTGTAAACTCATGGGAAAAATGGGTTTGGGAAAAATGGTTGCTAATTTGTATTTGTGCTTCTGTTGGCGGTTAGGAGCTTTCTCTTTGAATCATGGTTTATGAGAGAGCTCTTGTGAAGTAAACTTAAGCGAACTCTAAATGGGCAAAGAAAGCTCTTTTGTATTAACAAAAGGAAAAGCTTAGGACTCCAATGTTTCGGTTTATATATATGTAAAGAAATTTCATTTAGGCCTCCAATTTGTTTTTATCATCCCAAATTTAACTTTCTGAGTGCTTGATTCCCACCCCCACAGCTCCAGTTGAAGCCAGTGGGAGCTACTGGTGCACATTAGCCCTATGTGTATGTATATATTTCCTCTATAAAAGAACTTCTTGCCCGATTTTTTCAAGTATTTAGGCACTTAACCTCAAAATGAGCTAATTCCTAGAAAAAGGAAATTAAAAAAAAAATAGATGTTTAAGTCCTTTATTTACAATGACTTTTCATGGACGGTGGAAGTAAAACTAAGGAAAGTGAGACTGCTGAAATCTTGCTTTTTTGTCCATTTAACAGAACTGCAAAGTAATTTTCATACCCCATTCCCTGCATTCTGATGAGTAATGTCAGAGGGCTGTACTTGGCTCTCTCTACAGCCTGTTAATACCAATTTTGAATTGACTCACTGCAGCAGTACAGTGATACAAGGAGTTTTCTAGGCCAAATGGGATGCAGTAAGTTATAGCATACCAAATTTTATCTTGTGGGTTCTGGTAGAAGCAGAATTCTTAAACTCTAGTTAATGTCACCAGAACCTCTTGATGGATATATTTCATGGTAAATTACTGCAACGTGTAATTTGCATTATCTTGTATTTCCTGGATGTTAGACTAGTGTGGAATTGTGTTTAAAACATACATTGCTACTTTTTTAGGCAAGACATCTTTATATTTGTGACTTCCACAAAAACTTAATTCAGAGTGTGCGAAACAGAAGAAAGAGAAAAGGCAGTGATGATGATGGTGACTCACCAGTGCAAGACATCGACACTCCAGAGGTAGCTGAATAGTTGTCCTGGCTATTTTCATGTAAAGCTTGTTCTTGATTGCTACCAAGTCTGTGTTAATGCAATTTTTTCCAATGTTAATTTGTTCAAGGGGCGGGAGAGAGCTCCTGTTTCACGCACTTCATTAATATTTATGTAATATGTTAATATTTCTGTATTAGTTGTAATATAATTATATATTCTAAGATATTAAAATATATAATCTAATTGATAGATATGTTTTCATTTTGTTTTACACACAGTATTTTTCCCAGAAAGGAAAGTTGGAATTATATCTATACCAATTTTAACTTTGATAAAGATTTCTCCTTCATGACATTTTCTCCACAGATTCCCAGTGTAGGAGCCATGTGCTTAGCCATGCAGTAGCAGAACTATTTTTGAGTAGGAATTGGCAGTTAGAGGGCATACTTAATTCCCATGATTTCTAACATTGCAGGAGATGGCAGATTAATGTAGGAAAATGGAGTTTAAAAGGCATTCATCTTGACTTGCTATGTTCTTCATTTAATAGATTCACAGATTCTAGGGCTGGAAGGGACCTCTAGAGGTCATCGAGTTCAGTCCCCTGCCCTCATGGCAGGATCAAATACTGTCTAGACCATCCCTGATAGACATTTATCTAACCTATTCTTAAATATCTCCAGAGATGGAGATTCCACAACCTCCCTAGGCAATTTATTCCAGTGTTTAGCCACCCTGACAGTTAGGAACTTTTTCTTAATGTCCAACCTAAACCCCCCTTGCTGCCGTTTAAGTCCATTGCATCTTGCTCTATCCTTAGAGGCTAAAATGAACAAGTTTTCTCCCTTCTGTGTATGACACCCTTTTAGATACCTGAAAACTGCTATCATATCCCCTCTCAGTCTTCTCTTTTCCAAACTAAACAAACCCAATTCTTTCAGCCTTCCTTCATAGGTCATGTTCTCTAGACCTTTAATCATTCTTGTTGCTCTTCTCTGGACCCTCCCCAATTTCTCCACCTCTTTCTTGAAATGCGGTGCCCAGAACTGGACACAATACTCCAATTGAGGCCTAACGCAGAGTAGAGTGGAAGAATGACTTCTCGTGTCTTGCTCACAACACACCTGTTAATGCATCCCAGAATCATGTTTGCTTTTTTTGCAACAGCATCACACTGTCGACTCGTATTTAGCTTGTGGTCCACTATAACCCCTAGATCCCTTTCTGCCGTACTCCTTCCTAGACAGTCTCTTCCCCTTCTGTATGTGTGAAACTGATTGTTCCTTCCTAAGTGGAGCACTTTGCATTTCTCTTTATTAAACTTCATCTTGTTTACCTCAGACCATTTCTCCAACTTGTCCAGATCATTTTGAATTATGACCCTATTCTCCAAAGCAGTTGCAATCCCTCCCAGTTTGGTATCATCTGCAAACTTAATAAGCGTACTTTCTATGCCAATATCTAAGTCGTTGATGAAGTTACTGAACAGAGCCGGTCCCAGAACAGACCCCTGCAGAACCCCACTTGTTATACCTTTCCAGCAGGATTGGGAACCATTAATAACTACTCTGAGTATGGTTATCCAGCCCGTTATGCACCCACCTTATAGTAGCCCAATCTAAGTTATATTTGCCTAGTTTATTGACAAGAATATCATGTGAGACCACATCAAATGCCTTACTAAAGTCTAGTCAGGGGTCTCAAACTCGAATCACCAGGAGGGCCACATGAGGACTCGTACGTTGGCCCGAGGGCTGCATCACCCGCCTCCCGCTGTCCCTGGCCCTGCCCCCCCATTCCACCCCTGCCCCTGCCTGCGGGGTGCAGCAGGGGGCTCAGGGCAGGGGGTTGGGGTGCAGGAGGGGCATGGGGTGTGGTGGGGCCTCAGGGCAGGGTGTTGGGGTGCAGGAGGGAGTGCGGGGTGTGGCAGGAGGTTGGGGTGCAGGCAGGAGGCTCAGGGCAGGGAGTTGTGGTGCAGGAGGGGTTTGGGTTCTGGCCCGGCGCCGGTTACCTGGAGCGGCTCTGGGGTGGCAGGGGCGCGCATCGGGGCCAGGGTAGGCTCCCTGCTGGCCCCAGCCCCGTGCCACTCCGCTCCGGGAAGAGGCGGGCACCGTGTCCCTGCGGCCCAGAGGGGAGGGGGAGCAGAGAGCTCCCTGCACTGCTCTTGCCTACAGGTACCTCCCCCGAAGCTCCCATTGGCCGCGGTTCCCCGTTCCCGGCCAATGGGAGTTTCAGGGGAGGTAACCACAGGCAACAGCAGTTCACGAAGCTCTCTGCGCCCCCTCTCCCCAGGGCCACAGGGACGCTTCCCGGAGCAGCGCGGGGCCCTCAACACCATGGGGTTGGCAAATCCGCAGGCCGGATTCAAAGCCCTGAGGGGCCGGATCCGGCCCGGGGTGGGCAGTGGGGAGCTGGCAGGCCGCAGGGAAGAACCCTGCGGGCCGTGTGTTTGAGACCCCTGGTCTAGGTATACCACATCCACCGCTTCTCCCTTATCCACAAGACTTGTTATCCTATCAAAGAAAGCTATCAGATTGGTTTGACATGATTTGTTCTTTACAAATCCATGCTGGATATTCCCTATCACCTTACCACCTTCCAAGTGTTTGCAGATTATTTCTTTAATTACTTGCTCCATTATCTTCCCTGGCACAGAAGTTAAACTAACTGGTCTGTACTTTCCTGGGTTGTTTTTATTTCCCTTTTTATAGATGGGTACTATATTTGCCCTTTTCCAGTTTTCTGGAATCTCTCCTGTCTCCCATAATTTTCCAAAGATAATAGCTAGAGGCTCAGATACCTCCTCTATTAGATCCTTGAGTATTCTAGGATGCATTTCATCAGGCCCTGGTGACTTGCAGCCATCTAACTTTTCTAAGTGATTTTTAACTTGTTCTTTTTTTATTTTATCTTCCAAACCTAACCGCTTTCCATTAGCATTCACTATGTTAGGCATTCCTTCAGACTTCTCGGTGAAGACCGAAACAAAGACGTCATTAAGCATCTCTGCCATTTCCAAGTTTCCTGTTACTGTTTCTCCCTCCTCACTGAGCAGTGGGCCTACCCTGCCCTTGATCTTCTTCTTGCTTCTAATGTATTGATAAAAAGTCATCTTGTTTCCCTTTATTCCTGTAGCTAGTTTGAGCTAATTTTGTGCCTTTGCCTTTCTAATCTTGCCCCTGCATTCCTGTGTTGTTTGCCTATATTCATCCTTTGTAATTTGTCCAAGTTTCCATTTTTTATATGACTCCTTTTTATTTTTTTAGATCATGCAAGATCTTGTGGTTAAGCCAAGCTGGTCTTTTGCCACATTTTCTTTCTTTCCTACCCAGCGGAATAGCTTGCTTTTGGGCCCTTAATAGTATCCCTTTGAAATACTGCCAACTCTCCTCAGTTGTTTTTCCTTGATTCCCATGGGACCTTACCTATCAGCTCTCTGAGCTTACCAGAATCTGCCTTCCTGAAATCCGTTGTCTCTATTTTCCTGTACTCCCTTCTACTCTTCCTTAGAATTGTGAACTCTATGATTTCATGATCACTTTCATCCAAGCTGCCTTCCACTTTCAAATTCTCAATGAGTTCCTCCCTGTTTGTTAAAATCAAATCTGGAACAGCTTCCCGCAGTAGCTTTTTCAACCTTCTGAAATAAAAAGTTTTCTGCAATGCAGTCCAAGAACCAGGGCTGGCTCCAGCATTTCTGCCACCCCAAGCAAAAAAAAAAGAAGCCGCGATCGGCGGCAGCAGTTCAGCAGCAGGTCCTTCGCTCCTAGAGGGAGTGAGGGACCTGCCGCCCCCGAATTGCCGCAGGTGCCGCCCTCTCCCTTGGCCGCCCCAAGCACCTGCTTGTTAAGCTGGTGCCTAGAGCCAGCCCTACCAAGAACTTATTGGATAGTCTGTGCTCTGCTGTGTTATTATCCCAACATATACACCTCTACCTCGATATAATGCGACCCGATATAACACAAATTCGGCTATAATGCGGTAAAGCAATGCTCCGGGGGGGCGGGGCTGCGCACTCCGGTGGATCAAAGCAAGTTCAATATAACGCGGTTTCACCTATAACACGGTAAGATTTTTTTGGCTCCCAAGGACAGCTTTATATTGAGGTAGAGGTGTATCTGGATAGTTGAAGTCCCCCATCACCACCAAATCTTGAGCTTTGGATGATTTTGTTAGTTGTTTAAAAAAAGCCTCATCCACCTCTTCCACCTGGTTAGGTGGCCTGTAGTAGACTCCTAGCATGGCATCACCCTTGTTTTTTACCCCTTTTAGCCTAACCCAGAGACTTTCAACTTCCATCTCCTAGGTCCATCACCACCTCAGTCCAAGTGTGTACATTATTAATATATAAGGCAACACCTCCTCCCTTTTTCCCCCGTCTATCCTTCAGATGGGCATTACCTGGGAAAGTGCACTCAGCTGGAGCCCTGTGAGACTTTCTCCAAAAGGCCCCCAAAAGCACTTTTAAGACCCTGCTTCAGAACTTGCTCCTTCAAGTGTTGTTGGCAATCCATATGTCCTGAGGGGGTATGTCTACACTGCAATTAAACCCCTGTGGCTGGCCCTGACTTAAACAGTGCTGTTTAATTGCAGTGTAGACATTCGGGCTCAGGGGAGAATCCCAGAGCCCAGGTTCCAGATCGGACCCCAACATCTGTACTGCAATTAAACAGCCCATAACACGAGCCCCGCAAGCCCAAGTCAGCTGACATGGTTCAGCTGCAGGTGTTTAATAGCAGTGTAGACATACCCAAAGTGTCTTCAGGCATTAGTAGTATGGCAAAGATCTTAGACTGAAAGAGGGCAGCTCCCTTTTGTCGTTTTTGCTGAGTCCTGTTTCTCTTCTTTGTAAGATCCATTAATCAGTTAATAGAAAATTTTATCTAAAATTGCCTTTTCATCCACACTCCTGCATCGCATAGATGACTCCACAGTGCTCATGGAACCATAGAATTGATATACTCAGAAACTGATTTTTTTTGTTTTCCTGTGGAGTCTGCAGTTCTTGATGCAACTGATCTTGTGCTATGGATTTCTCTGGATCATAAAAAGCAAGTCCCTTGCCACACTGCTGCAGCTGCACTTCCAGAAGAAGTCTAGGTCAGGAACACATCTGAAGAGCCTCAGTTGTCAACTCTTGACAACACCAGAGTTTCTTACCCAGGTTTTCCTCATATGGGTATCATGCATCTTAGATGTGTGTGGCTGTACGTTCTTCCACTTGTTACATCAGTGGTCTCTTGAATACGAAATCAAGGGTCCTCCTAGAATGCCTTGGCCTCCACCTGAGTTCTCAGGACCAGTAGTTCTTTGTAGTGGCTTCTGCACATTTTCACTGATGGAAAAGGTATCCCCAGCACTGCTAGCTTCTGGAACCTTGTGGAAAGCTTAATCTGCCTTTCTACTCAGGTGGAGTAAAGGCTTCTCAAATCAAATACTGGTTTGGGGAATGGGACTCCCCTAGACAAATCAGATATAACTAGGGCCCTACCAAATTCATGATCCATTTTGGTTAGTTTCACAGTCATAAGATTTTAAAAATGGTAAATTTCATTATTTCAGATATTTAAATCTGAAATTTCATGGTGTTGTAATTGTAAGGGTCCTGATCCAAAAAGGAGTTGTGGGGGAGTCGCAAGGTTATTGGGGGGGCGGAGGGGTTGGGGTACTACTGCCCTTACTTCTGCACTGCTGCTGGCAGCAACTGCCTTCAGAACTGGGCAGCTGGAGAGCGGCGGCTTCTGGCCGGGAGCCCAGCTCTGAAGGCAGAGCCACCGCCAGTAGCAGTGCAGAAGTAAGGATAGCATGGTACGGTATTGCGCTGCTGCCTGCAGAGCTGGGCGTTCGGCCAAGTAAGGGTGGCAATACTGCAACCCCCCCCCCCACAAATAACTTTGCAACCCTCCTGCAACTCTCTTTTGGGTCAGGACCCCCAATTTGAGAAACGCTGGTCTCATCTGTGAAATCTGTATAGTATAGGGTAAAAGCACACAAAAGACCATATTTCATGGGCTGTGACATGTTTTTCATGGCCGTGAATTTGGTAGGGCCCTAGATATAACACATAGGCATCTGATTCTGGGAAGACGGGGCAAATGACACACCTCTTCACCATTCTTTGGTTATGGAGGAGCTGTGAGGCTGGCACCATTCTAAGCTTGGCCAGTTTCCAAGTGTGCAAGAGCTCGCCTACTTAGCCTAAAAACTATCATTAAGGTTGCTTCATAGTATTAAGTTAATCACTTCAAAGCTCTCATGACATCAAGATGTTGGTTTTGGAAGGGCAGTGTTGCAATCATTTTCACTTAGTTTGACTGAGAAGACCTGCTATCTTCTCAGGGAGGTTACTGCTACTTAATCTCCTACAGTGGGGCTGTGTGGTGATCAAGTCAGAAAAGAGAAAAAAGGGGTTTCTTAATAGTAATGTTTGTTCTCTAGGTGGTGCCCTCTAAATAGATCTTCTGGGAATAGAGAAACTGAGGGAGCACTGGGCCGAGGTGTGGGTATTTATATCCATGGCCTATGAAATGTAGGACTTAAGGAGATGCTAACTCCTGATGGACAATAATTCTGTGGGACTCTGGCCATGCACATAACTACTACATTGTGGCTCTGTAGAGGCAATATATTCATAGATCATGAACAACTGTTCTCTTCTGCCACTCCAAACTAAAGAAACTTATAGCATGCTAGTTTTTTTCAGTCTCCTATTGCACAGATGTTATGGCACAGCTGTACTATTTCTTGTACATCGTGTCTGCAAAGTTTTGACTAATGAAATACTACTATAAGGCATCCTGTGAGCACAGTTCTTGACCTTGCATTAATGATTGACTAGTATTATGCCTTTGCTTGGTCATATTAAAGTCAAACTATGAATGAAAAAATGAAACTGAGCTGAGCCCACAAATTAGTGCCAAATACAACTCTCCACACCTAAGAGGGAGAAAAGGTGTGGACATTCAGCAAAGAAATAAGCCTTAACTCTACTTTTAAGTGTCTTTGGGGGAGAGGAGGGAAGATGAGTTCAAAACATTATTCTATGCTGAATGCCTACTAAAGGCTGGCTGGGTCAGCAGGATGATATTTAGCATATGCATATCCCAGAAGTGGAGAAACTAGGCTTCTGCCTTCAACTTAATTTCCATACTTGTTTATTACTTCACCTTTTAAATCATAAGTACATTACAATTAATAACAAATTAATCCTCTCTTTAGCCCAGCTAACTTTAATGATATTCTTCTTCCTTTCTAGGTTGACTTATATCAGTTACAAGTAAACACACTTCGAAGGTACAAAAGACACTTCAAGTTACAGACCAGACCAGGACTTAACAAAGCACAGCTTGTTGAAGTACGTATGAATGTCTGTTCAGTAGCAGACAATGTAATTTACTATTACTTGTGGCTCTGGAAAATGTGATCCTTACCAACGTATTAGCATGAGTAGCATATTCTTGTCTTTAGTCAACTATAAAAGTTATCTATAATTGCCATAGTTAATATACCACTGCATTATAATCAGATTGTATCCTGCGCCACAAACTCTTCTCTTTGCATAAAGAGAACATGTGGATTGGATTGGAAAATAAAATGAAGTTATTTATCTAGTTTCCCCTCAATTATCTGGTCTTTCTGTCCCCAACTCCTGAGCCAAGAGCACTCAGTTAAGAAAGAAAATCAAAAGTAAAAGCTCAGGTTAAAGGAAGGAAGTCAGGTTTAGAAGTATGTACTCGGAAAGAATCCTGAAGTAGTTTATAGAATTGCAACACTGCTATTCAGAAACATGTAGTTTAAGACAAACAATTGGCCTAAATCTACACTCAGTTACATCACTGCAAAACTATAGGCTTCAATGACACTGCACCTTTGCAGCTAAAGGCAGAATTAAGTCTTTTATTTTTGCAGTAAAGTTCTAGTATAGTTTAAAAGTACAATTAATAGAAATATGGGCACAAGTAATAGTAACTTAATGTGAAATCTAGGCATCCGATTTCATGTCTCTTCTTGTAAGTGTGGAAACTTGCAAAACTAAGAGCCACAAAAATACAGAAGTATCTGTAAGTACAACAGAATGCTAGCATGTTTGCAAATTTCGGTCTTCTGAAAATATAATTTACTTGGTAAAAGATCAGTATTCTAGTCAAAACAAATCATTTAAAATGTGGCAAAGCTTTTACTTTTAAAAAAAATGGACTCCATTTTGCATTGCAAACACACAGATCTGGAATGCTATCTGAATCTTCATTGTGTTGTGTCTAGTTTTATGAAATGTTATGGTGAATTGCATTTGTGTGTAGGCATTTTGTAGATCTTTCCACCAATCAGTGTGGATTAAAGCCAAAATTCTTAAATGTATGCAAGAGGCTGGTCTGTAAAAGAACAGTATGTTGCCAACATTTTTGCAACTGCAAATATGAGTTTAAAATCAGCACTGTATATTCTCTTTGTATGCAACTTCAGACAAAGTATGAGCACTTATTAAATTGGAAGAAATGTGAGTTGAAAGAACTGATTTAGTTGCATATCATAAAATACTTTATAACAGGAAGAATAAAACTATAAGCTACTATAAAACTCTGGCTAGTCTACAACCAACTTGTACTGTTCTGTATTGCCAGACTTCTGGGAAGAACAGTGCGGGCTAAAACTAGCTTTTGTTGCTTCTCCAGTGGCCATGAAGTGCCAGATTCAGTGTTTTAGAACCACCTTCTTTCCAGAGGTGTCATCTGTGATTTCCCCAGCTGATCACCATTTATAGCAAACTTAGTTCTTGGGAATGATGCCAGGAAATTCTGAGCATGTTCATTGAGTCCCCAGATGTCCTAATGCAGTATGGATGCTTTAGTCAGTCAGCTAGAATTGAACTTTAAAGGTACACTGTCACTTAAACATCACCTCTCTAAATGATTAATTTACTGTCTTCACAAGTAACTGTTAAGATTACTGTAAGTAAAAGATTAAGAGGCATTTTTTTGGTTTACTTTGTGCCTTTGACTAAACTTTGTGTAGTCATTTTCTCCTCCTCCTCCCCGGCATGTATAGGCATTTTTCACAGCAACAAGGGAGAGAGTGATATTACAAATCCACAGTAACTGGCAGGGGGAATTGTTTCTACCACTGCTCCATTCTTAGATACATCTTGTAACCAACAGTCTTAAATTCATAAAGGGTAAAAAAAAAAAAAAATATTCAAAAGCAATTAAATGAGGTAGGAGCCTTTTTTGAAAAATTTGACCAGTTTAAATGGCTGTGACCAAAGCTGAACTTCACCCTTGCTGACTGCTCAGTTATTACGTCTTCCTCTTTATAATCAGGTTAAAAAACCCATGGACAAGCTCATTAACCCCTCCAAAAATGATCAAGTGCAGGACCCTTCCAATATAATAATGATCCTGGATTTCCCATTTCTACTATTATATTCTACACTCAAGCACTATACACACTCCCGAGTACCTTTTGTGGACTCTTACCTCTCTTCTGAAAGGTCAGCTTTGTGTAGCTGAGAAAGCCATGGATTTCGCTGGATTGGGTCAATCTGCTGCAATTCATACTTTAGAGCAGGCCTGCACAACTCGTAAAGCGGCGAGGGCCATATTACTCCGAAGAAAATAGCTGAGGGCTGAAACCCCCCGGCCATGCTGAAACAGGCCCCCCTCCCCTCCCAGCGCCACCCAGCCCCGCCGAACCCCGTCCCCCCCAGCCCTGACCCCTAGCTCCGAGCCCAGTCCCTCTGAGCTAAGC